>NW_027368975.1:0-45997 GCF_046119375.1 Phyllobates terribilis | reverse complement strand
TCAAAGAGAGTGAGATGCCAGCTCCTTTCATTCAGTCAGTAGCTTCAAACATTTCTGGTATATGAAAAACATGTTTTTCAATGGCAAAAATCAATGAATATTGTAAATGCACAAACAGTAATATCTCCACATTGCAAGGTGCAATTCTGAAATTTTTTGCTTTTTCCTGCTAATCCTAGCAGGATAAAGAAGATTCAAAGAGAGTGAGATGCCAGCTCCTTTCATTCAGTCAGTAGCTTCAAACATTTCTGGTATCTGAAAAACATGTTTTTCAATGGCAAAAATCAATGAATATTGTAAATGCACAAACAGTAATATCTCCACATTGCAAGGTGCAATTCTGATATTTTTTGCTTTTTCCTGCTAATCCTAGCAGGATAAAGAAGATTCAAAGAGAGTGAGATGCCAGCTCCTTTCATTCAGTCAGTAGCTTCAAACATTTCTGGTATATGAAAAACATGTTTTTCAATGGCAAAAATCAATGAATATTGTAAATGCACAAACAGTAATATCTCCACATTGCAAGGTGCAATTCTGAAATTTTTTGCTTTTTCCTGCTAATCCTAGCAGGATAAAGAAGATTCAAAGAGAGTGAGATGCCAGCTCCTTTCATTCAGTCAGTAGCTTCAAACATTTCTGGTATATGAAAAACATGTTTTTCAATGGCAAAAATCAATGAATATTGTAAATGCACAAACAGTAATATCTCCACATTGCAAGGTGCAATTCTGAAATTTTTTGCTTTTTCCTGCTAATCCTAGCAGGATAAAGAAGATTCAAAGAGAGTGAGATGCCAGCTCCTTTCATTCAGTCAGTAGCTTCAAACATTTCTGGTATATGAAAAACATGTTTTTCAATGGCAAAAATCAATGAATATTGTAAATGCACAAACAGTAATATCTCCACATTGCAAGGTGCAATTCTGAAATTTTTTGCTTTTTCCTGCTAATCCTAGCAGGATAAAGAAGATTCAAAGAGAGTGAGATGCCAGCTCCTTTCATTGTCAGTAGCTTCAAACATTTCTGGTATATGAAAAACATGTTTTTCAATGGCAAAAATCAATGAATATTGTAAATGCACAAACAGTAATATCTCCACATTGCAAGGTGCAATTCTGAAATTTTTTGCTTTTTCCTGCTAATCCTAGCATGATAAAAAAGATTCAAAGAGAGTGAGATGCCAGCTCCTTTCATTCAGTCAGTAGCTTCAAACATTTCTGGACATTTTTCAATGGCAAAAATCAATGAATATTGTAAATGCACAAACAGTAATATCTCCACATTGCAAGGTGCAATTCTGAAATTTTTTGCTTTTTCCTGTTAATCCTAGCATGATAAAGAAGATTCAAAGAGAGTGAGATGCCAGCTCCTTTCATTCAGTCAGTAGCTTCAAACATTTCTGGTATATGAAAAACATGTTTTTCAATGGCAAAAATCAATGAATATTGTAAATGCACAAACAGTAATATCTCCACATTGCAAGGTGCAATTCTGAAATTTTTTGCTTTTTCCTGCTAATCCTAGCATGATAAAGAAGATTCAAAGAGAGTGAGATGCCAGCTCCTTTCATTCAGTCAGTAGCTTCAAACATTTCTGGACGTTTTTCAATGGCAAAAATCAATGAATATTGTAAATGCACAAACAGTAATATCTCCACATTGCAAGGTGCAATTCTGAAATTTTTTGCTTTTTCCTGTTAATCCTAGCAGGATAAAGAAGATTCAAAGAGAGTGAGATGCCAGCTCCTTTCATTCAGTCAGTAGCTTCAAACATTTCTGGTATATGAATAACATGATGTTTTTCAATGGCAAAAATCAATGAATATTGTAAATGCACAAACAGTAATATCTCCACATTGCAAGGTGCAATTCTGAAATTTTTTGCTTTTTCCTGCTAATCCTAGCATGATAAAGAAGATTCAAAGAGAGTGAGATGCCAGCTCCTTTCATTCAGTCAGTAGCTTCAAACATTTCTGGACGTTTTTCAATGGCAAAAATTAATGAATATTGTAAATGCACAAACAGTAATATCTCCACATTGCAAGGTGCAATTCTGAAATTTTTTGCTTTTTCCTGCTAATCCTAGCATGATAAAGAAGATTCAAAGAGAGTGAGATGCCAGCTCCTTTCATTCAGTCAGTAGCTTCAAACATTTCTGGATGTTTTTCAATGGCAAAAATCAATGAATATTGTAAATGCACAAACAGTAATATCTCCACATTGCAAGGTGCAATTCTGAAATTTTTTGCTTTTTCCTGCTAATCCTAGCAGGATAAAGAAGATTCAAAGAGAGTGAGATGCCAGCTCCTTTCATTCAGTCAGTAGCTTCAAACATTTCTGGTATATGAAAAACATGTTTTTCAATGGCAAAAATCAATGAATATTGTAAATGCACAAACAGTAATATCTCCACATTGCAAGGTGCAATTCTGAAATTTTTTGCTTTTTCCTGCTAATCCTAGCAGGATAAAGAAGATTCAAAGAGAGTGAGATGCCAGCTCCTTTCATTCAGTCAGTAGCTTCAAACATTTCTGGTATATGAAAAACATGTTTTTCAATGGCAAAAATCAATGAATATTGTAAATGCACAAACAGTAATATCTCCACATTGCAAGGTGCAATTCTGAAATTTTTTGCTTTTTCCTGCTAATCCTAGCAGGATAAAGAAGATTCAAAGAGAGGGAGATGCCAGCTCCTTTCATTCAGTCAGTAGCTTCAAACATTTCTGGTATATGAAAAACATGTTTTTCAATGGCAAAAATCAATGAATATTGTAAATGCACAAACAGTAATATCTCCACATTGCAAGGTGCAATTCTGAAATTTTTTGCTTTTTCCTGCTAATCCTAGCAGGATAAAGAAGATTCAAAGAGAGTGAGATGCCAGCTCCTTTCATTCAGTCAGTAGCTTCAAACATTTCTGGTATATGAAAAACATGTTTTTCAATGGCAAAAATCAATGAATATTGTAAATGCACAAACAGTAATATCTCCACATTGCAAGGTGCAATTCTGAAATTTTTTGCTTTTTCCTGCTAATCCTAGCAGGATAAAGAAGATTCAAAGAGAGTGAGATGCCAGCTCCTTTCATTCAGTCAGTAGCTTCAAACATTTCTGGTATATGAAAAACATGTTTTTCAATGGCAAAAATCAATGAATATTGTAAATGCACAAACAGTAATATCTCCACATTGCAAGGTGCAATTCTGAAATTTTTTGCTTTTTCCTGCTAATCCTAGCAGGATAAAGAAGATTCAAAGAGAGTGAGATGCCAGCTCCTTTCATTCAGTCAGTAGCTTCAAACATTTCTGGTATATGAAAAACATGTTTTTCAATGGCAAAAATCAATGAATATTGTAAATGCACAAACAGTAATATCTCCACATTGCAAGGTGCAATTCTGAAATTTTTTGCTTTTTCCTGCTAATCCTAGCATGATAAAGAAGATTCAAAGAGAGTGAGATGCCAGCTCCTTTCATTCAGTCAGTAGCTTCAAACATTTCTGGACGTTTTTCAATGGCAAAAATCAATGAATATTGTAAATGCACAAACAGTAATATCTCCACATTGCAAGGTGCAATTCTGAAATTTTTTGCTTTTTCCTGCTAATCCTAGCATGATAAAGAAGATTCAAAGAGAGTGAGATGCCAGCTCCTTTCATTCAGTCAGTAGCTTCAAACATTTCTGGATGTTTTTCAATGGCAAAAATCAATGAATATTGTAAATGCACAAACAGTAATATCTCCACATTGCAAGGTGCAATTCTGAAATTTTTTGCTTTTTCCTGCTAATCCTAGCAGGATAAAGAAGATTCAAAGAGAGTGAGATGCCAGCTCCTTTCATTCAGTCAGTAGCTTCAAACATTTCTGGTATATGAAAAACATGTTTTTCAATGGCAAAAATCAATGAATATTGTAAATGCACAAACAGTAATATCTCCACATTGCAAGGTGCAATTCTGAAATTTTTTGCTTTTTCCTGCTAATCCTAGCAGGATAAAGAAGATTCAAAGAGAGTGAGATGCCAGCTCCTTTCATTCAGTCAGTAGCTTCAAACATTTCTGGTATATGAAAAACATGTTTTTCAATGGCAAAAATCAATGAATATTGTAAATGCACAAACAGTAATATCTCCACATTGCAAGGTGCAATTCTGAAATTTTTTGCTTTTTCCTGCTAATCCTAGCAGGATAAAGAAGATTCAAAGAGAGTGAGATGCCAGCTCCTTTCATTCAGTCAGTAGCTTCAAACATTTCTGGACGTTTTTCAATTGCAAAAATCAATGAATATTGTAAATGCACAAACAGTAATATCTCCACATTGCAAGGTGCAATTCTGAAATTTTTTGCTTTTTCCTGTTAATCCTAGCATGATAAAGAAGATTCAAAGAGAGTGAGATGCCAGCTCCTTTCATTCAGTCAGTAGCTTCAAACATTTCTGGTATATGAAAAACATGTTTTTCAATGGCAAAAATCAATGAATATTGTAAATGCACAAACAGTAATATCTCCACATTGCAAGGTGCAATTCTGAAATTTTTTGCTTTTTCCTGCTAATCCTAGCATGATAAAGAAGATTCAAAGAGAGTGAGATGCCAGCTCCTTTCATTCAGTCAGTAGCTTCAAACATTTCTGGTATATGAATAACATGATGTTTTTCAATGGCAAAAATCAATGAATATTGTAAATGCACAAACAGTAATATCTCCACATTGCAAGGTGCAATTCTGAAATTTTTTGCTTTTTCCTGCTAATCCTAGCATGATAAAGAAGATTCAAAGAGAGTGAGATGCCAGCTCCTTTCATTCAGTCAGTAGCTTCAAACATTTCTGGTATATGAATAACATGATGTTTTTCAATGGCAAAAATCAATGAATATTGTAAATGCACAAACAGTAATATCTCCACATTGCAAGGTGCAATTCTGAAATTTTTTGCTTTTTCCTGCTAATCCTAGCATGATAAAGAAGATTCAAAGAGAGTGAGATGCCAGCTCCTTTCATTCAGTCAGTAGCTTCAAACATTTCTGGACGTTTTTCAATGGCAAAAATCAATGAATATTGTAAATGCACAAACAGTAATATCTCCACATTGCAAGGTGCAATTCTGAAATTTTTTGCTTTTTCCTGCTAATCCTAGCATGATAAAGAAGATTCAAAGAGAGTGAGATGCCAGCTCCTTTCATTCAGTCAGTAGCTTCAAACATTTCTGGACGTTTTTCAATGGCAAAAATCAATGAATATTGTAAATGCACAAACAGTAATATCTCCACATTGCAAGGTGCAATTCTGAAATTTTTTGCTTTTTCCTGCTAATCCTAGCAGGATAAAGAAGATTCAAAGAGAGTGAGATGCCAGCTCCTTTCATTCAGTCAGTAGCTTCAAACATTCCTGGTATATGAAAAACATGTTTTTCAATGGCAAAAATCAATGAATATTGTAAATGCACAAACAGTAATATCTCCACATTGCAAGGTGCAATTCTGAAATTTTTTGCTTTTTCCTGCTAATCCTAGCAGGATAAAGAAGATTCAAAGAGAGTGAGATGCCAGCTCCTTTCATTGTCAGTAGCTTCAAACATTTCTGGTATATGAAAAACATGTTTTTCAATGGCAAAAATCAATGAATATTGTAAATGCACAAACAGTAATATCTCCACATTGCAAGGTGCAATTCTGAAATTTTTTGCTTTTTCCTGCTAATCCTAGCATGATAAAAAAGATTCAAAGAGAGTGAGATGCCAGCTCCTTTCATTCAGTCAGTAGCTTCAAACATTTCTGGACATTTTTCAATGGCAAAAATCAATGAATATTGTAAATGCACAAACAGTAATATCTCCACATTGCAAGGTGCAATTCTGAAATTTTTTGCTTTTTCCTGTTAATCCTAGCATGATAAAGAAGATTCAAAGAGAGTGAGATGCCAGCTCCTTTCATTCAGTCAGTAGCTTCAAACATTTCTGGTATATGAAAAACATGTTTTTCAATGGCAAAAATCAATGAATATTGTAAATGCACAAACAGTAATATCTCCACATTGCAAGGTGCAATTCTGAAATTTTTTGCTTTTTCCTGCTAATCCTAGCATGATAAAGAAGATTCAAAGAGAGTGAGATGCCAGCTCCTTTCATTCAGTCAGTAGCTTCAAACATTTCTGGACGTTTTTCAATGGCAAAAATCAATGAATATTGTAAATGCACAAACAGTAATATCTCCACATTGCAAGGTGCAATTCTGAAATTTTTTGCTTTTTCCTGTTAATCCTAGCAGGATAAAGAAGATTCAAAGAGAGTGAGATGCCAGCTCCTTTCATTCAGTCAGTAGCTTCAAACATTTCTGGTATATGAATAACATGATGTTTTTCAATGGCAAAAATCAATGAATATTGTAAATGCACAAACAGTAATATCTCCACATTGCAAGGTGCAATTCTGAAATTTTTTGCTTTTTCCTGCTAATCCTAGCATGATAAAGAAGATTCAAAGAGAGTGAGATGCCAGCTCCTTTCATTCAGTCAGTAGCTTCAAACATTTCTGGACGTTTTTCAATGGCAAAAATTAATGAATATTGTAAATGCACAAACAGTAATATCTCCACATTGCAAGGTGCAATTCTGAAATTTTTTGCTTTTTCCTGCTAATCCTAGCATGATAAAGAAGATTCAAAGAGAGTGAGATGCCAGCTCCTTTCATTCAGTCAGTAGCTTCAAACATTTCTGGATGTTTTTCAATGGCAAAAATCAATGAATATTGTAAATGCACAAACAGTAATATCTCCACATTGCAAGGTGCAATTCTGAAATTTTTTGCTTTTTCCTGCTAATCCTAGCAGGATAAAGAAGATTCAAAGAGAGTGAGATGCCAGCTCCTTTCATTCAGTCAGTAGCTTCAAACATTTCTGGTATATGAAAAACATGTTTTTCAATGGCAAAAATCAATGAATATTGTAAATGCACAAACAGTAATATCTCCACATTGCAAGGTGCAATTCTGAAATTTTTTGCTTTTTCCTGCTCCTCTTAGCATGATAAAGAACATTCAAAGAGAGTGAGATGCCAGCTCCTTTCATTCAGTCAGTAGCTTCAAACATTTCTGGTATATGAAAAACATGTTTTTCAATGGCAAAAATCAATGAATATTGTAAATGCACAAACAGTAATATCTCCACATTGCAAGGTGCAATTCTGAAATTTTTTGCTTTTTCCTGCTAATCCTAGCAGGATAAAGAAGATTCAAAGAGAGTGAGATGCCAGCTCCTTTCATTCAGTCAGTAGCTTCAAACATTTCTGGTATATGAAAAACATGTTTTTCAATGGCAAAAATCAATGAATATTGTAAATGCACAAACAGTAATATCTCCACATTGCAAGGTGCAATTCTGAAATTTTTTGCTTTTTCCTGCTAATCCTAGCAGGATAAAGAAGATTCAAAGAGAGTGAGATGCCAGCTCCTTTCATTCAGTCAGTAGCTTCAAACATTTCTGGTATATGAAAAACATGTTTTTCAATGGCAAAAATCAATGAATATTGTAAATGCACAAACAGTAATATCTCCACATTGCAAGGTGCAATTCTGAAATTTTTTGCTTTTTCCTGCTAATCCTAGCAGGATAAAGAAGATTCAAAGAGAGTGAGATGCCAGCTCCTTTCATTCAGTCAGTAGCTTCAAACATTTCTGGTATATGAAAAACATGTTTTTCAATGGCAAAAATCAATGAATATTGTAAATGCACAAACAGTAATATCTCCACATTGCAAGGTGCAATTCTGAAATTTTTTGCTTTTTCCTGCTAATCCTAGCATGATAAAGAAGATTCAAAGAGAGTGAGATGCCAGCTCCTTTCATTCAGTCAGTAGCTTCAAACATTTCTGGACGTTTTTCAATGGCAAAAATCAATGAATATTGTAAATGCACAAACAGTAATATCTCCACATTGCAAGGTGCAATTCTGAAATTTTTTGCTTTTTCCTGCTAATCCTAGCATGATAAAGAAGATTCAAAGAGAGTGAGATGCCAGCTCCTTTCATTCAGTCAGTAGCTTCAAACATTTCTGGATGTTTTTCAATGGCAAAAATCAATGAATATTGTAAATGCACAAACAGTAATATCTCCACATTGCAAGGTGCAATTCTGAAATTTTTTGCTTTTTCCTGCTAATCCTAGCAGGATAAAGAAGATTCAAAGAGAGTGAGATGCCAGCTCCTTTCATTCAGTCAGTAGCTTCAAACATTTCTGGTATATGAAAAACATGTTTTTCAATGGCAAAAATCAATGAATATTGTAAATGCACAAACAGTAATATCTCCACATTGCAAGGTGCAATTCTGAAATTTTTTGCTTTTTCCTGCTAATCCTAGCAGGATAAAGAAGATTCAAAGAGAGTGAGATGCCAGCTCCTTTCATTCAGTCAGTAGCTTCAAACATTTCTGGTATATGAAAAACATGTTTTTCAATGGCAAAAATCAATGAATATTGTAAATGCACAAACAGTAATATCTCCACATTGCAAGGTGCAATTCTGAAATTTTTTGCTTTTTCCTGCTAATCCTAGCAGGATAAAGAAGATTCAAAGAGAGTGAGATGCCAGCTCCTTTCATTCAGTCAGTAGCTTCAAACATTTCTGGTATCTGAAAAACATGTTTTTCAATGGCAAAAATCAATGAATATTGTAAATGCACAAACAGTAATATCTCCACATTGCAAGGTGCAATTCTGATATTTTTTGCTTTTTCCTGCTAATCCTAGCAGGATAAAGAAGATTCAAAGAGAGTGAGATGCCAGCTCCTTTCATTCAGTCAGTAGCTTCAAACATTTCTGGTATATGAAAAACATGTTTTTCAATGGCAAAAATCAATGAATATTGTAAATGCACAAACAGTAATATCTCCACATTGCAAGGTGCAATTCTGAAATTTTTTGCTTTTTCCTGCTAATCCTAGCAGGATAAAGAAGATTCAAAGAGAGTGAGATGCCAGCTCCTTTCATTCAGTCAGTAGCTTCAAACATTTCTGGTATATGAAAAACATGTTTTTCAATGGCAAAAATCAATGAATATTGTAAATGCACAAACAGTAATATCTCCACATTGCAAGGTGCAATTCTGAAATTTTTTGCTTTTTCCTGCTAATCCTAGCAGGATAAAGAAGATTCAAAGAGAGTGAGATGCCAGCTCCTTTCATTCAGTCAGTAGCTTCAAACATTTCTGGTATATGAAAAACATGTTTTTCAATGGCAAAAATCAATGAATATTGTAAATGCACAAACAGTAATATCTCCACATTGCAAGGTGCAATTCTGAAATTTTTTGCTTTTTCCTGCTAATCCTAGCAGGATAAAGAAGATTCAAAGAGAGTGAGATGCCAGCTCCTTTCATTGTCAGTAGCTTCAAACATTTCTGGTATATGAAAAACATGTTTTTCAATGGCAAAAATCAATGAATATTGTAAATGCACAAACAGTAATATCTCCACATTGCAAGGTGCAATTCTGAAATTTTTTGCTTTTTCCTGCTAATCCTAGCATGATAAAAAAGATTCAAAGAGAGTGAGATGCCAGCTCCTTTCATTCAGTCAGTAGCTTCAAACATTTCTGGACATTTTTCAATGGCAAAAATCAATGAATATTGTAAATGCACAAACAGTAATATCTCCACATTGCAAGGTGCAATTCTGAAATTTTTTGCTTTTTCCTGTTAATCCTAGCATGATAAAGAAGATTCAAAGAGAGTGAGATGCCAGCTCCTTTCATTCAGTCAGTAGCTTCAAACATTTCTGGTATATGAAAAACATGTTTTTCAATGGCAAAAATCAATGAATATTGTAAATGCACAAACAGTAATATCTCCACATTGCAAGGTGCAATTCTGAAATTTTTTGCTTTTTCCTGCTAATCCTAGCATGATAAAGAAGATTCAAAGAGAGTGAGATGCCAGCTCCTTTCATTCAGTCAGTAGCTTCAAACATTTCTGGACGTTTTTCAATGGCAAAAATCAATGAATATTGTAAATGCACAAACAGTAATATCTCCACATTGCAAGGTGCAATTCTGAAATTTTTTGCTTTTTCCTGTTAATCCTAGCAGGATAAAGAAGATTCAAAGAGAGTGAGATGCCAGCTCCTTTCATTCAGTCAGTAGCTTCAAACATTTCTGGTATATGAATAACATGATGTTTTTCAATGGCAAAAATCAATGAATATTGTAAATGCACAAACAGTAATATCTCCACATTGCAAGGTGCAATTCTGAAATTTTTTGCTTTTTCCTGCTAATCCTAGCATGATAAAGAAGATTCAAAGAGAGTGAGATGCCAGCTCCTTTCATTCAGTCAGTAGCTTCAAACATTTCTGGACGTTTTTCAATGGCAAAAATTAATGAATATTGTAAATGCACAAACAGTAATATCTCCACATTGCAAGGTGCAATTCTGAAATTTTTTGCTTTTTCCTGCTAATCCTAGCATGATAAAGAAGATTCAAAGAGAGTGAGATGCCAGCTCCTTTCATTCAGTCAGTAGCTTCAAACATTTCTGGATGTTTTTCAATGGCAAAAATCAATGAATATTGTAAATGCACAAACAGTAATATCTCCACATTGCAAGGTGCAATTCTGAAATTTTTTGCTTTTTCCTGCTAATCCTAGCAGGATAAAGAAGATTCAAAGAGAGTGAGATGCCAGCTCCTTTCATTCAGTCAGTAGCTTCAAACATTTCTGGTATATGAAAAACATGTTTTTCAATGGCAAAAATCAATGAATATTGTAAATGCACAAACAGTAATATCTCCACATTGCAAGGTGCAATTCTGAAATTTTTTGCTTTTTCCTGCTAATCCTAGCAGGATAAAGAAGATTCAAAGAGAGTGAGATGCCAGCTCCTTTCATTCAGTCAGTAGCTTCAAACATTTCTGGTATATGAAAAACATGTTTTTCAATGGCAAAAATCAATGAATATTGTAAATGCACAAACAGTAATATCTCCACATTGCAAGGTGCAATTCTGAAATTTTTTGCTTTTTCCTGCTAATCCTAGCAGGATAAAGAAGATTCAAAGAGAGGGAGATGCCAGCTCCTTTCATTCAGTCAGTAGCTTCAAACATTTCTGGTATATGAAAAACATGTTTTTCAATGGCAAAATCAATGAATATTGTAAATGCACAAACAGTAATATCTCCACATTGCAAGGTGCAATTCTGAAATTTTTTGCTTTTTCCTGCTAATCCTAGCAGGATAAAGAAGATTCAAAGAGAGTGAGATGCCAGCTCCTTTCATTCAGTCAGTAGCTTCAAACATTTCTGGTATATGAAAAACATGTTTTTCAATGGCAAAAATCAATGAATATTGTAAATGCACAAACAGTAATATCTCCACATTGCAAGGTGCAATTCTGAAATTTTTTGCTTTTTCCTGCTAATCCTAGCAGGATAAAGAAGATTCAAAGAGAGTGAGATGCCAGCTCCTTTCATTCAGTCAGTAGCTTCAAACATTTCTGGTATATGAAAAACATGTTTTTCAATGGCAAAAATCAATGAATATTGTAAATGCACAAACAGTAATATCTCCACATTGCAAGGTGCAATTCTGAAATTTTTTGCTTTTTCCTGCTAATCCTAGCAGGATAAAGAAGATTCAAAGAGAGTGAGATGCCAGCTCCTTTCATTCAGTCAGTAGCTTCAAACATTTCTGGTATATGAAAAACATGTTTTTCAATGGCAAAAATCAATGAATATTGTAAATGCACAAACAGTAATATCTCCACATTGCAAGGTGCAATTCTGAAATTTTTTGCTTTTTCCTGCTAATCCTAGCATGATAAAGAAGATTCAAAGAGAGTGAGATGCCAGCTCCTTTCATTCAGTCAGTAGCTTCAAACATTTCTGGACGTTTTTCAATGGCAAAAATCAATGAATATTGTAAATGCACAAACAGTAATATCTCCACATTGCAAGGTGCAATTCTGAAATTTTTTGCTTTTTCCTGCTAATCCTAGCATGATAAAGAAGATTCAAAGAGAGTGAGATGCCAGCTCCTTTCATTCAGTCAGTAGCTTCAAACATTTCTGGATGTTTTTCAATGGCAAAAATCAATGAATATTGTAAATGCACAAACAGTAATATCTCCACATTGCAAGGTGCAATTCTGAAATTTTTTGCTTTTTCCTGCTAATCCTAGCAGGATAAAGAAGATTCAAAGAGAGTGAGATGCCAGCTCCTTTCATTCAGTCAGTAGCTTCAAACATTTCTGGTATATGAAAAACATGTTTTTCAATGGCAAAAATCAATGAATATTGTAAATGCACAAACAGTAATATCTCCACATTGCAAGGTGCAATTCTGAAATTTTTTGCTTTTTCCTGCTAATCCTAGCAGGATAAAGAAGATTCAAAGAGAGTGAGATGCCAGCTCCTTTCATTCAGTCAGTAGCTTCAAACATTTCTGGTATATGAAAAACATGTTTTTCAATGGCAAAAATCAATGAATATTGTAAATGCACAAACAGTAATATCTCCACATTGCAAGGTGCAATTCTGAAATTTTTTGCTTTTTCCTGCTAATCCTAGCAGGATAAAGAAGATTCAAAGAGAGTGAGATGCCAGCTCCTTTCATTCAGTCAGTAGCTTCAAACATTTCTGGACGTTTTTCAATTGCAAAAATCAATGAATATTGTAAATGCACAAACAGTAATATCTCCACATTGCAAGGTGCAATTCTGAAATTTTTTGCTTTTTCCTGTTAATCCTAGCATGATAAAGAAGATTCAAAGAGAGTGAGATGCCAGCTCCTTTCATTCAGTCAGTAGCTTCAAACATTTCTGGTAT
This sequence comes from Phyllobates terribilis, assembly GCF_046119375.1. Classification (NCBI taxonomy): domain Eukaryota; kingdom Metazoa; phylum Chordata; class Amphibia; order Anura; family Dendrobatidae; genus Phyllobates; species Phyllobates terribilis. Next base: position 33,194 of record NW_027368975.1, on the reverse strand, counting down.
ATGAAAAACATGTTTTTCAATGGCAAAAATCAATGAATATTGTAAATGCACAAACAGTAATATCTCCACATTGCAAGGTGCAATTCTGAAATTTTTTGCTTTTTCCTGCTAATCCTAGCATGATAAAGAAGATTCAAAGAGAGTGAGATGCCAGCTCCTTTCATTCAGTCAGTAGCTTCAAACATTTCTGGTATATGAATAACATGATGTTTTTCAATGGCAAAAATCAATGAATATTGTAAATGCACAAACAGTAATATCTCCACATTGCAAGGTGCAATTCTGAAATTTTTTGCTTTTTCCTGCTAATCCTAGCATGATAAAGAAGATTCAAAGAGAGTGAGATGCCAGCTCCTTTCATTCAGTCAGTAGCTTCAAACATTTCTGGTATATGAATAACATGATGTTTTTCAATGGCAAAAATCAATGAATATTGTAAATGCACAAACAGTAATATCTCCACATTGCAAGGTGCAATTCTGAAATTTTTTGCTTTTTCCTGCTAATCCTAGCATGATAAAGAAGATTCAAAGAGAGTGAGATGCCAGCTCCTTTCATTCAGTCAGTAGCTTCAAACATTTCTGGACGTTTTTCAATGGCAAAAATCAATGAATATTGTAAATGCACAAACAGTAATATCTCCACATTGCAAGGTGCAATTCTGAAATTTTTTGCTTTTTCCTGCTAATCCTAGCATGATAAAGAAGATTCAAAGAGAGTGAGATGCCAGCTCCTTTCATTCAGTCAGTAGCTTCAAACATTTCTGGACGTTTTTCAATGGCAAAAATCAATGAATATTGTAAATGCACAAACAGTAATATCTCCACATTGCAAGGTGCAATTCTGAAATTTTTTGCTTTTTCCTGCTAATCCTAGCAGGATAAAGAAGATTCAAAGAGAGTGAGATGCCAGCTCCTTTCATTCAGTCAGTAGCTTCAAACATTCCTGGTATATGAAAAACATGTTTTTCAATGGCAAAAATCAATGAATATTGTAAATGCACAAACAGTAATATCTCCACATTGCAAGGTGCAATTCTGAAATTTTTTGCTTTTTCCTGCTAATCCTAGCAGGATAAAGAAGATTCAAAGAGAGTGAGATGCCAGCTCCTTTCATTGTCAGTAGCTTCAAACATTTCTGGTATATGAAAAACATGTTTTTCAATGGCAAAAATCAATGAATATTGTAAATGCACAAACAGTAATATCTCCACATTGCAAGGTGCAATTCTGAAATTTTTTGCTTTTTCCTGCTAATCCTAGCATGATAAAAAAGATTCAAAGAGAGTGAGATGCCAGCTCCTTTCATTCAGTCAGTAGCTTCAAACATTTCTGGACATTTTTCAATGGCAAAAATCAATGAATATTGTAAATGCACAAACAGTAATATCTCCACATTGCAAGGTGCAATTCTGAAATTTTTTGCTTTTTCCTGTTAATCCTAGCATGATAAAGAAGATTCAAAGAGAGTGAGATGCCAGCTCCTTTCATTCAGTCAGTAGCTTCAAACATTTCTGGTATATGAAAAACATGTTTTTCAATGGCAAAAATCAATGAATATTGTAAATGCACAAACAGTAATATCTCCACATTGCAAGGTGCAATTCTGAAATTTTTTGCTTTTTCCTGCTAATCCTAGCATGATAAAGAAGATTCAAAGAGAGTGAGATGCCAGCTCCTTTCATTCAGTCAGTAGCTTCAAACATTTCTGGACGTTTTTCAATGGCAAAAATCAATGAATATTGTAAATGCACAAACAGTAATATCTCCACATTGCAAGGTGCAATTCTGAAATTTTTTGCTTTTTCCTGTTAATCCTAGCAGGATAAAGAAGATTCAAAGAGAGTGAGATGCCAGCTCCTTTCATTCAGTCAGTAGCTTCAAACATTTCTGGTATATGAATAACATGATGTTTTTCAATGGCAAAAATCAATGAATATTGTAAATGCACAAACAGTAATATCTCCACATTGCAAGGTGCAATTCTGAAATTTTTTGCTTTTTCCTGCTAATCCTAGCATGATAAAGAAGATTCAAAGAGAGTGAGATGCCAGCTCCTTTCATTCAGTCAGTAGCTTCAAACATTTCTGGACGTTTTTCAATGGCAAAAATTAATGAATATTGTAAATGCACAAACAGTAATATCTCCACATTGCAAGGTGCAATTCTGAAATTTTTTGCTTTTTCCTGCTAATCCTAGCATGATAAAGAAGATTCAAAGAGAGTGAGATGCCAGCTCCTTTCATTCAGTCAGTAGCTTCAAACATTTCTGGATGTTTTTCAATGGCAAAAATCAATGAATATTGTAAATGCACAAACAGTAATATCTCCACATTGCAAGGTGCAATTCTGAAATTTTTTGCTTTTTCCTGCTAATCCTAGCAGGATAAAGAAGATTCAAAGAGAGTGAGATGCCAGCTCCTTTCATTCAGTCAGTAGCTTCAAACATTTCTGGTATATGAAAAACATGTTTTTCAATGGCAAAAATCAATGAATATTGTAAATGCACAAACAGTAATATCTCCACATTGCAAGGTGCAATTCTGAAATTTTTTGCTTTTTCCTGCTAATCCTAGCAGGATAAAGAAGATTCAAAGAGAGTGAGATGCCAGCTCCTTTCATTCAGTCAGTAGCTTCAAACATTTCTGGTATATGAAAAACATGTTTTTCAATGGCAAAAATCAATGAATATTGTAAATGCACAAACAGTAATATCTCCACATTGCAAGGTGCAATTCTGAAATTTTTTGCTTTTTCCTGCTAATCCTAGCAGGATAAAGAAGATTCAAAGAGAGTGAGATGCCAGCTCCTTTCATTCAGTCAGTAGCTTCAAACATTTCTGGTATATGAAAAACATGTTTTTCAATGGCAAAAATCAATGAATATTGTAAATGCACAAACAGTAATATCTCCACATTGCAAGGTGCAATTCTGAAATTTTTTGCTTTTTCCTGCTAATCCTAGCATGATAAAGAAGATTCAAAGAGAGTGAGATGCCAGCTCCTTTCATTCAGTCAGTAGCTTCAAACATTTCTGGACGTTTTTCAATGGCAAAAATCAATGAATATTGTAAATGCACAAACAGTAATATCTCCACATTGCAAGGTGCAATTCTGAAATTTTTTGCTTTTTCCTGCTAATCCTAGCATGATAAAGAAGATTCAAAGAGAGTGAGATGCCAGCTCCTTTCATTCAGTCAGTAGCTTCAAACATTTCTGGATGTTTTTCAATGGCAAAAATCAATGAATATTGTAAATGCACAAACAGTAATATCTCCACATTGCAAGGTGCAATTCTGAAATTTTTTGCTTTTTCCTGCTAATCCTAGCAGGATAAAGAAGATTCAAAGAGAGTGAGATGCCAGCTCCTTTCATTCAGTCAGTAGCTTCAAACATTTCTGGTATATGAAAAACATGTTTTTCAATGGCAAAAATCAATGAATATTGTAAATGCACAAACAGTAATATCTCCACATTGCAAGGTGCAATTCTGAAATTTTTTGCTTTTTCCTGCTAATCCTAGCAGGATAAAGAAGATTCAAAGAGAGTGAGATGCCAGCTCCTTTCATTCAGTCAGTAGCTTCAAACATTTCTGGTATATGAAAAACATGTTTTTCAATGGCAAAAATCAATGAATATTGTAAATGCACAAACAGTAATATCTCCACATTGCAAGGTGCAATTCTGAAATTTTTTGCTTTTTCCTGCTAATCCTAGCAGGATAAAGAAGATTCAAAGAGAGTGAGATGCCAGCTCCTTTCATTCAGTCAGTAGCTTCAAACATTTCTGGTATCTGAAAAACATGTTTTTCAATGGCAAAAATCAATGAATATTGTAAATGCACAAACAGTAATATCTCCACATTGCAAGGTGCAATTCTGATATTTTTTGCTTTTTCCTGCTAATCCTAGCAGGATAAAGAAGATTCAAAGAGAGTGAGATGCCAGCTCCTTTCATTCAGTCAGTAGCTTCAAACATTTCTGGTATATGAAAAACATGTTTTTCAATGGCAAAAATCAATGAATATTGTAAATGCACAAACAGTAATATCTCCACATTGCAAGGTGCAATTCTGAAATTTTTTGCTTTTTCCTGCTAATCCTAGCAGGATAAAGAAGATTCAAAGAGAGTGAGATGCCAGCTCCTTTCATTCAGTCAGTAGCTTCAAACATTTCTGGTATATGAAAAACATGTTTTTCAATGGCAAAAATCAATGAATATTGTAAATGCACAAACAGTAATATCTCCACATTGCAAGGTGCAATTCTGAAATTTTTTGCTTTTTCCTGCTAATCCTAGCAGGATAAAGAAGATTCAAAGAGAGTGAGATGCCAGCTCCTTTCATTCAGTCAGTAGCTTCAAACATTTCTGGTATATGAAAAACATGTTTTTCAATGGCAAAAATCAATGAATATTGTAAATGCACAAACAGTAATATCTCCACATTGCAAGGTGCAATTCTGAAATTTTTTGCTTTTTCCTGCTAATCCTAGCAGGATAAAGAAGATTCAAAGAGAGTGAGATGCCAGCTCCTTTCATTCAGTCAGTAGCTTCAAACATTTCTGGTATATGAATAACATGATGTTTTTCAATGGCAAAAATCAATGAATATTGTAAATGCACAAACAGTAATATCTCCACATTGCAAGGTGCAATTCTGAAATTTTTTGCTTTTTCCTGCTAATCCTAGCATGATAAAGAAGATTCAAAGAGAGTGAGATGCCAGCTCCTTTCATTCAGTCAGTAGCTTCAAACATTTCTGGTATATGAATAACATGATGTTTTTCAATGGCAAAAATCAATGAATATTGTAAATGCACAAACAGTAATATCTCCACATTGCAAGGTGCAATTCTGAAATTTTTTGCTTTTTCCTGCTAATCCTAGCATGATAAAGAAGATTCAAAGAGAGTGAGATGCCAGCTCCTTTCATTCAGTCAGTAGCTTCAAACATTTCTGGACGTTTTTCAATGGCAAAAATCAATGAATATTGTAAATGCACAAACAGTAATATCTCCACATTGCAAGGTGCAATTCTGAAATTTTTTGCTTTTTCCTGCTAATCCTAGCATGATAAAGAAGATTCAAAGAGAGTGAGATGCCAGCTCCTTTCATTCAGTCAGTAGCTTCAAACATTTCTGGACGTTTTTCAATGGCAAAAATCAATGAATATTGTAAATGCACAAACAGTAATATCTCCACATTGCAAGGTGCAATTCTGAAATTTTTTGCTTTTTCCTGCTAATACTAGCAGGATAAAGAAGATTCAAAGAGAGTGAGATGCCAGCTCCTTTCATTCAGTCAGTAGCTTCAAACATTCCTGGTATATGAAAAACATGTTTTTCAATGGCAAAAATCAATGAATATTGTAAATGCACAAACAGTAATATCTCCACATTGCAAGGTGCAATTCTGAAATTTTTTGCTTTTTCCTGCTAATCCTAGCAGGATAAAGAAGATTCAAAGAGAGTGAGATGCCAGCTCCTTTCATTGTCAGTAGCTTCAAACATTTCTGGTATATGAAAAACATGTTTTTCAATGGCAAAAATCAATGAATATTGTAAATGCACAAACAGTAATATCTCCACATTGCAAGGTGCAATTCTGAAATTTTTTGCTTTTTCCTGCTAATCCTAGCATGATAAAAAAGATTCAAAGAGAGTGAGATGCCAGCTCCTTTCATTCAGTCAGTAGCTTCAAACATTTCTGGACATTTTTCAATGGCAAAAATCAATGAATATTGTAAATGCACAAACAGTAATATCTCCACATTGCAAGGTGCAATTCTGAAATTTTTTGCTTTTTCCTGTTAATCCTAGCATGATAAAGAAGATTCAAAGAGAGTGAGATGCCAGCTCCTTTCATTCAGTCAGTAGCTTCAAACATTTCTGGTATATGAAAAACATGTTTTTCAATGGCAAAAATCAATGAATATTGTAAATGCACAAACAGTAATATCTCCACATTGCAAGGTGCAATTCTGAAATTTTTTGCTTTTTCCTGCTAATCCTAGCATGATAAAGAAGATTCAAAGAGAGTGAGATGCCAGCTCCTTTCATTCAGTCAGTAGCTTCAAACATTTCTGGACGTTTTTCAATGGCAAAAATCAATGAATATTGTAAATGCACAAACAGTAATATCTCCACATTGCAAGGTGCAATTCTGAAATTTTTTGCTTTTTCCTGTTAATCCTAGCAGGATAAAGAAGATTCAAAGAGAGTGAGATGCCAGCTCCTTTCATTCAGTCAGTAGCTTCAAACATTTCTGGTATATGAATAACATGATGTTTTTCAATGGCAAAAATCAATGAATATTGTAAATGCACAAACAGTAATATCTCCACATTGCAAGGTGCAATTCTGAAATTTTTTGCTTTTTCCTGCTAATCCTAGCATGATAAAGAAGATTCAAAGAGAGTGAGATGCCAGCTCCTTTCATTCAGTCAGTAGCTTCAAACATTTCTGGACGTTTTTCAATGGCAAAAATTAATGAATATTGTAAATGCACAAACAGTAATATCTCCACATTGCAAGGTGCAATTCTGAAATTTTTTGCTTTTTCCTGCTAATCCTAGCATGATAAAGAAGATTCAAAGAGAGTGAGATGCCAGCTCCTTTCATTCAGTCAGTAGCTTCAAACATTTCTGGATGTTTTTCAATGGCAAAAATCAATGAATATTGTAAATGCACAAACAGTAATATCTCCACATTGCAAGGTGCAATTCTGAAATTTTTTGCTTTTTCCTGCTAATCCTAGCAGGATAAAGAAGATTCAAAGAGAGTGAGATGCCAGCTCCTTTCATTCAGTCAGTAGCTTCAAACATTTCTGGTATATGAAAAACATGTTTTTCAATGGCAAAAATCAATGAATATTGTAAATGCACAAACAGTAATATCTCCACATTGCAAGGTGCAATTCTGAAATTTTTTGCTTTTTCCTGCTAATCCTAGCAGGATAAAGAAGATTCAAAGAGAGTGAGATGCCAGCTCCTTTCATTCAGTCAGTAGCTTCAAACATTTCTGGTATATGAAAAACATGTTTTTCAATGGCAAAAATCAATGAATATTGTAAATGCACAAACAGTAATATCTCCACATTGCAAGGTGCAATTCTGAAATTTTTTGCTTTTTCCTGCTAATCCTAGCAGGATAAAGAAGATTCAAAGAGAGTGAGATGCCAGCTCCTTTCATTCAGTCAGTAGCTTCAAACATTTCTGGTATATGAAAAACATGTTTTTCAATGGCAAAAATCAATGAATATTGTAAATGCACAAACAGTAATATCTCCACATTGCAAGGTGCAATTCTGAAATTTTTTGCTTTTTCCTGCTAATCCTAGCAGGATAAAGAAGATTCAAAGAGAGTGAGATGCCAGCTCCTTTCATTCAGTCAGTAGCTTCAAACATTTCTGGTATATGAATAACATGATGTTTTTCAATGGCAAAAATCAATGAATATTGTAAATGCACAAACAGTAATATCTCCACATTGCAAGGTGCAATTCTGAAATTTTTTGCTTTTTCCTGCTAATCCTAGCATGATAAAGAAGATTCAAAGAGAGTGAGATGCCAGCTCCTTTCATTCAGTCAGTAGCTTCAAACATTTCTGGTATATGAATAACATGATGTTTTTCAATGGCAAAAATCAATGAATATTGTAAATGCACAAACAGTAATATCTCCACATTGCAAGGTGCAATTCTGAAATTTTTTGCTTTTTCCTGCTAATCCTAGCATGATAAAGAAGATTCAAAGAGAGTGAGATGCCAGCTCCTTTCATTCAGTCAGTAGCTTCAAACATTTCTGGACGTTTTTCAATGGCAAAAATCAATGAATATTGTAAATGCACAAACAGTAATATCTCCACATTGCAAGGTGCAATTCTGAAATTTTTTGCTTTTTCCTGCTAATCCTAGCATGATAAAGAAGATTCAAAGAGAGTGAGATGCCAGCTCCTTTCATTCAGTCAGTAGCTTCAAACATTTCTGGACGTTTTTCAATGGCAAAAATCAATGAATATTGTAAATGCACAAACAGTAATATCTCCACATTGCAAGGTGCAATTCTGAAATTTTTTGCTTTTTCCTGCTAATACTAGCAGGATAAAGAAGATTCAAAGAGAGTGAGATGCCAGCTCCTTTCATTCAGTCAGTAGCTTCAAACATTCCTGGTATATGAAAAACATGTTTTTCAATGGCAAAAATCAATGAATATTGTAAATGCACAAACAGTAATATCTCCACATTGCAAGGTGCAATTCTGAAATTTTTTGCTTTTTCCTGCTAATCCTAGCAGGATAAAGAAGATTCAAAGAGAGTGAGATGCCAGCTCCTTTCATTGTCAGTAGCTTCAAACATTTCTGGTATATGAAAAACATGTTTTTCAATGGCAAAAATCAATGAATATTGTAAATGCACAAACAGTAATATCTCCACATTGCAAGGTGCAATTCTGAAATTTTTTGCTTTTTCCTGCTAATCCTAGCATGATAAAAAAGATTCAAAGAGAGTGAGATGCCAGCTCCTTTCATTCAGTCAGTAGCTTCAAACATTTCTGGACATTTTTCAATGGCAAAAATCAATGAATATTGTAAATGCACAAACAGTAATATCTCCACATTGCAAGGTGCAATTCTGAAATTTTTTGCTTTTTCCTGTTAATCCTAGCATGATAAAGAAGATTCAAAGAGAGTGAGATGCCAGCTCCTTTCATTCAGTCAGTAGCTTCAAACATTTCTGGTATATGAAAAACATGTTTTTCAATGGCAAAAATCAATGAATATTGTAAATGCACAAACAGTAATATCTCCACATTGCAAGGTGCAATTCTGAAATTTTTTGCTTTTTCCTGCTAATCCTAGCATGATAAAGAAGATTCAAAGAGAGTGAGATGCCAGCTCCTTTCATTCAGTCAGTAGCTTCAAACATTTCTGGACGTTTTTCAATGGCAAAAATCAATGAATATTGTAAATGCACAAACAGTAATATCTCCACATTGCAAGGTGCAATTCTGAAATTTTTTGCTTTTTCCTGTTAATCCTAGCAGGATAAAGAAGATTCAAAGAGAGTGAGATGCCAGCTCCTTTCATTCAGTCAGTAGCTTCAAACATTTCTGGTATATGAATAACATGATGTTTTTCAATGGCAAAAATCAATGAATATTGTAAATGCACAAACAGTAATATCTCCACATTGCAAGGTGCAATTCTGAAATTTTTTGCTTTTTCCTGCTAATCCTAGCATGATAAAGAAGATTCAAAGAGAGTGAGATGCCAGCTCCTTTCATTCAGTCAGTAGCTTCAAACATTTCTGGACGTTTTTCAATGGCAAAAATTAATGAATATTGTAAATGCACAAACAGTAATATCTCCACATTGCAAGGTGCAATTCTGAAATTTTTTGCTTTTTCCTGCTAATCCTAGCATGATAAAGAAGATTCAAAGAGAGTGAGATGCCAGCTCCTTTCATTCAGTCAGTAGCTTCAAACATTTCTGGATGTTTTTCAATGGCAAAAATCAATGAATATTGTAAATGCACAAACAGTAATATCTCCACATTGCAAGGTGCAATTCTGAAATTTTTTGCTTTTTCCTGCTAATCCTAGCAGGATAAAGAAGATTCAAAGAGAGTGAGATGCCAGCTCCTTTCATTCAGTCAGTAGCTTCAAACATTTCTGGTATATGAAAAACATGTTTTTCAATGGCAAAAATCAATGAATATTGTAAATGCACAAACAGTAATATCTCCACATTGCAAGGTGCAATTCTGAAATTTTTTGCTTTTTCCTGCTAATCCTAGCAGGATAAAGAAGATTCAAAGAGAGTGAGATGCCAGCTCCTTTCATTCAGTCAGTAGCTTCAAACATTTCTGGTATATGAAAAACATGTTTTTCAATGGCAAAAATCAATGAATATTGTAAATGCACAAACAGTAATATCTCCACATTGCAAGGTGCAATTCTGAAATTTTTTGCTTTTTCCTGCTAATCCTAGCAGGATAAAGAAGATTCAAAGAGAGGGAGATGCCAGCTCCTTTCATTCAGTCAGTAGCTTCAAACATTTCTGGTATATGAAAAACATGTTTTTCAATGGCAAAAATCAATGAATATTGTAAATGCACAAACAGTAATATCTCCACATTGCAAGGTGCAATTCTGAAATTTTTTGCTTTTTCCTGCTAATCCTAGCAGGATAAAGAAGATTCAAAGAGAGTTAGATGCCAGCTCCTTTCATTCAGTCAGTAGCTTCAAACATTTCTGGTATATGAAAAACATGTTTTTCAATGGCAAAAATCAATGAATATTGTAAATGCACAAACAGTAATATCTCCACATTGCAAGGTGCAATTCTGAAATTTTTTGCTTTTTCCTGCTAATCCTAGCAGGATAAAGAAGATTCAAAGAGAGTGAGATGCCAGCTCCTTTCATTCAGTCAGTAGCTTCAAACATTTCTGGTATATGAAAAACATGTTTTTCAATGGCAAAAATCAATGAATATTGTAAATGCACAAACAGTAATATCTCCACATTGCAAGGTGCAATTCTGAAATTTTTTGCTTTTTCCTGCTAATCCTAGCAGGATAAAGAAGATTCAAAGAGAGTGAGATGCCAGCTCCTTTCATTCAGTCAGTAGCTTCAAACATTTCTGGTATATGAAAAACATGTTTTTCAATGGCAAAAATCAATGAATATTGTAAATGCACAAACAGTAATATCTCCACATTGCAAGGTGCAATTCTGAAATTTTTTGCTTTTTCCTGCTAATCCTAGCATGATAAAGAAGATTCAAAGAGAGTGAGATGCCAGCTCCTTTCATTCAGTCAGTAGCTTCAAACATTTCTGGACGTTTTTCAATGGCAAAAATCAATGAATATTGTAAATGCACAAACAGTAATATCTCCACATTGCAAGGTGCAATTCTGAAATTTTTTGCTTTTTCCTGCTAATCCTAGCATGATAAAGAAGATTCAAAGAGAGTGAGATGCCAGCTCCTTTCATTCAGTCAGTAGCTTCAAACATTTCTGGATGTTTTTCAATGGCAAAAATCAATGAATATTGTAAATGCACAAACAGTAATATCTCCACATTGCAAGGTGCAATTCTGAAATTTTTTGCTTTTTCCTGCTAATCCTAGCAGGATAAAGAAGATTCAAAGAGAGTGAGATGCCAGCTCCTTTCATTCAGTCAGTAGCTTCAAACATTTCTGGTATATGAAAAACATGTTTTTCAATGGCAAAAATCAATGAATATTGTAAATGCACAAACAGTAATATCTCCACATTGCAAGGTGCAATTCTGAAATTTTTTGCTTTTTCCTGCTAATCCTAGCAGGATAAAGAAGATTCAAAGAGAGTGAGATGCCAGCTCCTTTCATTCAGTCAGTAGCTTCAAACATTTCTGGTATATGAAAAACATGTTTTTCAATGGCAAAAATCAATGAATATTGTAAATGCACAAACAGTAATATCTCCACATTGCAAGGTGCAATTCTGAAATTTTTTGCTTTTTCCTGCTAATCCTAGCAGGATAAAGAAGATTCAAAGAGAGTGAGATGCCAGCTCCTTTCATTCAGTCAGTAGCTTCAAACATTTCTGGTATCTGAAAAACATGTTTTTCAATGGCAAAAATCAATGAATATTGTAAATGCACAAACAGTAATATCTCCACATTGCAAGGTGCAATTCTGATATTTTTTGCTTTTTCCTGCTAATCCTAGCAGGATAAAGAAGATTCAAAGAGAGTGAGATGCCAGCTCCTTTCATTCAGTCAGTAGCTTCAAACATTTCTGGTATATGAAAAACATGTTTTTCAATGGCAAAAATCAATGAATATTGTAAATGCACAAACAGTAATATCTCCACATTGCAAGGTGCAATTCTGAAATTTTTTGCTTTTTCCTGCTAATCCTAGCAGGATAAAGAAGATTCAAAGAGAGTGAGATGCCAGCTCCTTTCATTCAGTCAGTAGCTTCAAACATTTCTGGTATATGAAAAACATGTTTTTCAATGGCAAAAATCAATGAATATTGTAAATGCACAAACAGTAATATCTCCACATTGCAAGGTGCAATTCTGAAATTTTTTGCTTTTTCCTGCTAATCCTAGCAGGATAAAGAAGATTCAAAGAGAGTGAGATGCCAGCTCCTTTCATTCAGTCAGTAGCTTCAAACATTTCTGGTATATGAAAAACATGTTTTTCAATGGCAAAAATCAATGAATATTGTAAATGCACAAACAGTAATATCTCCACATTGCAAGGTGCAATTCTGAAATTTTTTGCTTTTTCCTGCTAATCCTAGCAGGATAAAGAAGATTCAAAGAGAGTGAGATGCCAGCTCCTTTCATTCAGTCAGTAGCTTCAAACATTTCTGGTATATGAAAAACATGTTTTTCAATGGCAAAAATCAATGAATATTGTAAATGCACAAACAGTAATATCTCCACATTGCAAGGTGCAATTCTGAAATTTTTTGCTTTTTCCTGCTAATCCTAGCAGGATAAAGAAGATTCAAAGAGAGTGAGATGCCAGCTCCTTTCATTCAGTCAGTAGCTTCAAACATTTCTGGTATATGAAAAACATGTTTTTCAATGGCAAAAATCAATGAATATTGTAAATGCACAAACAGTAATATCTCCACATTGCAAGGTGCAATTCTGAAATTTTTTGCTTTTTCCTGCTAATCCTAGCAGGATAAAGAAGATTCAAAGAGAGTGAGATGCCAGCTCCTTTCATTCAGTCAGTAGCTTCAAACATTTCTGGTATATGAAAAACATGTTTTTCAATGGCAAAAATCAATGAATATTGTAAATGCACAAACAGTAATATCTCCACATTGCAAGGTGCAATTCTGAAATTTTTTGCTTTTTCCTGCTAATCCTAGCAGGATAAAGAAGATTCAAAGAGAGTGAGATGCCAGCTCCTTTCATTCAGTCAGTAGCTTCAAACATTTCTGGTATATGAAAAACATGTTTTTCAATGGCAAAAATCAATGAATTTTGTAAATGCACAAACAGTAATATCTCCACATTGCAAGGTGCAATTCTGAAATTTTTTGCTTTTTCCTGCTAATCCTAGCATGATAAAGAAGATTCAAAGAGAGTGAGATGCCAGCTCCTTTCATTCAGTCAGTAGCTTCAAACATTTCTGGTATATGAAAAACATGTTTTTCAATGGCAAAAATCAATGAATATTGTAAATGCACAAACAGTAATATCTCCACATTGCAAGGTGCAATTCTGAAATTTTTTGCTTTTTCCTGCTAATCCTAGCATGATAAAGAAGATTCAAAGAGAGTGAGATGCCAGCTCCTTTCATTCAGTCAGTAGCTTCAAACATTTCTGGACGTTTTTCAATGGCAAAAATCAATGAATATTGTAAATGCACAAACAGTAATATCTCCACATTGCAAGGTGCAATTCTGAAATTTTTTGCTTTTTCCTGCTAATCCTAGCATGATAAAGAAGATTCAAAGAGAGTGAGATGCCAGCTCCTTTCATTCAGTCAGTAGCTTCAAACATTTCTGGATGTTTTTCAATGGCAAAAATCAATGAATATTGTAAATGCACAAACAGTAATATCTCCACATTGCAAGGTGCAATTCTGAAATTTTTTGCTTTTTCCTGCTAATCCTAGCAGGATAAAGAAGATTCAAAGAGAGTGAGATGCCAGCTCCTTTCATTCAGTCAGTAGCTTCAAACATTTCTGGTATATGAAAAACATGTTTTTCAATGGCAAAAATCAATGAATATTGTAAATGCACAAACAGTAATATCTCCACATTGCAAGGTGCAATTCTGAAATTTTTTGCTTTTTCCTGCTAATCCTAGCAGGATAAAGAAGATTCAAAGAGAGTGAGATGCCAGCTCCTTTCATTCAGTCAGTAGCTTCAAACATTTCTGGTATATGAAAAACATGTTTTTCAATGGCAAAAATCAATGAATATTGTAAATGCACAAACAGTAATATCTCCACATTGCAAGGTGCAATTCTGAAATTTTTTGCTTTTTCCTGCTAATCCTAGCAGGATAAAGAAGATTCAAAGAGAGTGAGATGCCAGCTCCTTTCATTCAGTCAGTAGCTTCAAACATTTCTGGTATCTGAAAAACATGTTTTTCAATGGCAAAAATCAATGAATATTGTAAATGCACAAACAGTAATATCTCCACATTGCAAGGTGCAATTCTGATATTTTTTGCTTTTTCCTGCTAATCCTAGCAGGATAAAGAAGATTCAAAGAGAGTGAGATGCCAGCTCCTTTCATTCAGTCAGTAGCTTCAAACATTTCTGGTATATGAAAAACATGTTTTTCAATGGCAAAAATCAATGAATATTGTAAATGCACAAACAGTAATATCTCCACATTGCAAGGTGCAATTCTGAAATTTTTTGCTTTTTCCTGCTAATCCTAGCAGGATAAAGAAGATTCAAAGAGAGTGAGATGCCAGCTCCTTTCATTCAGTCAGTAGCTTCAAACATTTCTGGTATATGAAAAACATGTTTTTCAATGGCAAAAATCAATGAATATTGTAAATGCACAAACAGTAATATCTCCACATTGCAAGGTGCAATTCTGAAATTTTTTGCTTTTTCCTGCTAATCCTAGCAGGATAAAGAAGATTCAAAGAGAGTGAGATGCCAGCTCCTTTCATTCAGTCAGTAGCTTCAAACATTTCTGGTATATGAAAAACATGTTTTTCAATGGCAAAAATCAATGAATATTGTAAATGCACAAACAGTAATATCTCCACATTGCAAGGTGCAATTCTGAAATTTTTTGCTTTTTCCTGCTAATCCTAGCAGGATAAAGAAGATTCAAAGAGAGTGAGATGCCAGCTCCTTTCATTCAGTCAGTAGCTTCAAACATTTCTGGTATATGAAAAACATGTTTTTCAATGGCAAAAATCAATGAATATTGTAAATGCACAAACAGTAATATCTCCACATTGCAAGGTGCAATTCTGAAATTTTTTGCTTTTTCCTGCTAATCCTAGCAGGATAAAGAAGATTCAAAGAGAGTGAGATGCCAGCTCCTTTCATTCAGTCAGTAGCTTCAAACATTTCTGGTATATGAAAAACATGTTTTTCAATGGCAAAAATCAATGAATATTGTAAATGCACAAACAGTAATATCTCCACATTGCAAGGTGCAATTCTGAAATTTTTTGCTTTTTCCTGCTAATCCTAGCAGGATAAAGAAGATTCAAAGAGAGTGAGATGCCAGCTCCTTTCATTCAGTCAGTAGCTTCAAACATTTCTGGTATATGAAAAACATGTTTTTCAATGGCAAAAATCAATGAATATTGTAAATGCACAAACAGTAATATCTCCACATTGCAAGGTGCAATTCTGAAATTTTTTGCTTTTTCCTGCTAATCCTAGCAGGATAAAGAAGATTCAAAGAGAGTGAGATGCCAGCTCCTTTCATTCAGTCAGTAGCTTCAAACATTTCTGGTATATGAAAAACATGTTTTTCAATGGCAAAAATCAATGAATTTTGTAAATGCACAAACAGTAATATCTCCACATTGCAAGGTGCAATTCTGAAATTTTTTGCTTTTTCCTGCTAATCCTAGCATGATAAAGAAGATTCAAAGAGAGTGAGATGCCAGCTCCTTTCATTCAGTCAGTAGCTTCAAACATTTCTGGACGTTTTTCAATGGCAAAAATCAATGAATATTGTAAATGCACAAACAGTAATATCTCCACATTGCAAGGTGCAATTCTGAAATTTTTTGCTTTTTCCTGCTAATCCTAGCATGATAAAGAAGATTCAAAGAGAGTGAGATGCCAGCTCCTTTCATTCAGTCAGTAGCTTCAAACATTTCTGGATGTTTTTCAATGGCAAAAATCAATGAATATTGTAAATGCACAAACAGTAATATCTCCACATTGCAAGGTGCAATTCTGAAATTTTTTGCTTTTTCCTGCTAATCCTAGCAGGATAAAGAAGATTCAAAGAGAGTGAGATGCCAGCTCCTTTCATTCAGTCAGTAGCTTCAAACATTTCTGGTATATGAAAAACATGTTTTTCAATGGCAAAAATCAATGAATATTGTAAATGCACAAACAGTAATATCTCCACATTGCAAGGTGCAATTCTGAAATTTTTTGCTTTTTCCTGCTAATCCTAGCAGGATAAAGAAGATTCAAAGAGAGTGAGATGCCAGCTCCTTTCATTCAGTCAGTAGCTTCAAACATTTCTGGACGTTTTTCAATTGCAAAAATCAATGAATATTGTAAATGCACAAACAGTAATATCTCCACATTGCAAGGTGCAATTCTGAAATTTTTTGCTTTCTCCTGTTAATCCTAGCATGATAAAGAAGATTCAAAGAGAGTGAGATGCCAGCTCCTTTCATTCAGTCAGTAGCTTCAAACATTTCTGGTATATGAAAAACATGTTTTTCAATGGCAAAAATCAATGAATATTGTAAATGCACAAACAGTAATATCTCCACATTGCAAGGTGCAATTCTGAAATTTTTTGCTTTTTCCTGCTAATCCTAGCATGATAAAGAAGATTCAAAGAGAGTGAGATGCCAGCTCCTTTCATTCAGTCAGTAGCTTCAAACATTTCTGGTATATGAATAACATGATGTTTTTCAATGGCAAAAATCAATGAATATTGTAAATGCACAAACAGTAATATCTCCACATTGCAAGGTGCAATTCTGAAATTTTTTGCTTTTTCCTGCTAATCCTAGCATGATAAAGAAGATTCAAAGAGAGTGAGATGCCAGCTCCTTTCATTCAGTCAGTAGCTTCAAACATTTCTGGTATATGAATAACATGATGTTTTTCAATGGCAAAAATCAATGAATATTGTAAATGCACAAACAGTAATATCTCCACATTGCAAGGTGCAATTCTGAAATTTTTTGCTTTTTCCTGCTAATCCTAGCATGATAAAGAAGATTCAAAGAGAGTGAGATGCCAGCTCCTTTCATTCAGTCAGTAGCTTCAAACATTTCTGGACGTTTTTCAATGGCAAAAATCAATGAATATTGTAAATGCACAAACAGTAATATCTCCACATTGCAAGGTGCAATTCTGAAATTTTTTGCTTTTTCCTGCTAATCCTAGCATGATAAAGAAGATTCAAAGAGAGTGAGATGCCAGCTCCTTTCATTCAGTCAGTAGCTTCAAACATTTCTGGACGTTTTTCAATGGCAAAAATCAATGAATATTGTAAATGCACAAACAGTAATATCTCCACATTGCAAGGTGCAATTCTGAAATTTTTTGCTTTTTCCTGCTAATCCTAGCAGGATAAAGAAGATTCAAAGAGAGTGAGATGCCAGCTCCTTTCATTCAGTCAGTAGCTTCAAACATTCCTGGTATATGAAAAACATGTT
Organism: Phyllobates terribilis; assembly: GCF_046119375.1. Lineage (NCBI taxonomy): Eukaryota > Metazoa > Chordata > Amphibia > Anura > Dendrobatidae > Phyllobates > Phyllobates terribilis. Next base: position 15,847 of record NW_027368975.1, on the reverse strand, counting down.
TTTCAATGGCAAAAATCAATGAATATTGTAAATGCACAAACAGTAATATCTCCACATTGCAAGGTGCAATTCTGAAATTTTTTGCTTTTTCCTGCTAATCCTAGCAGGATAAAGAAGATTCAAAGAGAGTGAGATGCCAGCTCCTTTCATTGTCAGTAGCTTCAAACATTTCTGGTATATGAAAAACATGTTTTTCAATGGCAAAAATCAATGAATATTGTAAATGCACAAACAGTAATATCTCCACATTGCAAGGTGCAATTCTGAAATTTTTTGCTTTTTCCTGCTAATCCTAGCATGATAAAAAAGATTCAAAGAGAGTGAGATGCCAGCTCCTTTCATTCAGTCAGTAGCTTCAAACATTTCTGGACATTTTTCAATGGCAAAAATCAATGAATATTGTAAATGCACAAACAGTAATATCTCCACATTGCAAGGTGCAATTCTGAAATTTTTTGCTTTTTCCTGTTAATCCTAGCATGATAAAGAAGATTCAAAGAGAGTGAGATGCCAGCTCCTTTCATTCAGTCAGTAGCTTCAAACATTTCTGGTATATGAAAAACATGTTTTTCAATGGCAAAAATCAATGAATATTGTAAATGCACAAACAGTAATATCTCCACATTGCAAGGTGCAATTCTGAAATTTTTTGCTTTTTCCTGCTAATCCTAGCATGATAAAGAAGATTCAAAGAGAGTGAGATGCCAGCTCCTTTCATTCAGTCAGTAGCTTCAAACATTTCTGGACGTTTTTCAATGGCAAAAATCAATGAATATTGTAAATGCACAAACAGTAATATCTCCACATTGCAAGGTGCAATTCTGAAATTTTTTGCTTTTTCCTGTTAATCCTAGCAGGATAAAGAAGATTCAAAGAGAGTGAGATGCCAGCTCCTTTCATTCAGTCAGTAGCTTCAAACATTTCTGGTATATGAATAACATGATGTTTTTCAATGGCAAAAATCAATGAATATTGTAAATGCACAAACAGTAATATCTCCACATTGCAAGGTGCAATTCTGAAATTTTTTGCTTTTTCCTGCTAATCCTAGCATGATAAAGAAGATTCAAAGAGAGTGAGATGCCAGCTCCTTTCATTCAGTCAGTAGCTTCAAACATTTCTGGACGTTTTTCAATGGCAAAAATTAATGAATATTGTAAATGCACAAACAGTAATATCTCCACATTGCAAGGTGCAATTCTGAAATTTTTTGCTTTTTCCTGCTAATCCTAGCATGATAAAGAAGATTCAAAGAGAGTGAGATGCCAGCTCCTTTCATTCAGTCAGTAGCTTCAAACATTTCTGGATGTTTTTCAATGGCAAAAATCAATGAATATTGTAAATGCACAAACAGTAATATCTCCACATTGCAAGGTGCAATTCTGAAATTTTTTGCTTTTTCCTGCTAATCCTAGCAGGATAAAGAAGATTCAAAGAGAGTGAGATGCCAGCTCCTTTCATTCAGTCAGTAGCTTCAAACATTTCTGGTATATGAAAAACATGTTTTTCAATGGCAAAAATCAATGAATATTGTAAATGCACAAACAGTAATATCTCCACATTGCAAGGTGCAATTCTGAAATTTTTTGCTTTTTCCTGCTAATCCTAGCAGGATAAAGAAGATTCAAAGAGAGTGAGATGCCAGCTCCTTTCATTCAGTCAGTAGCTTCAAACATTTCTGGTATATGAAAAACATGTTTTTCAATGGCAAAAATCAATGAATATTGTAAATGCACAAACAGTAATATCTCCACATTGCAAGGTGCAATTCTGAAATTTTTTGCTTTTTCCTGCTAATCCTAGCAGGATAAAGAAGATTCAAAGAGAGTGAGATGCCAGCTCCTTTCATTCAGTCAGTAGCTTCAAACATTTCTGGTATATGAAAAACATGTTTTTCAATGGCAAAAATCAATGAATATTGTAAATGCACAAACAGTAATATCTCCACATTGCAAGGTGCAATTCTGAAATTTTTTGCTTTTTCCTGCTAATCCTAGCAGGATAAAGAAGATTCAAAGAGAGTGAGATGCCAGCTCCTTTCATTCAGTCAGTAGCTTCAAACATTTCTGGTATATGAAAAACATGTTTTTCAATGGCAAAAATCAATGAATATTGTAAATGCACAAACAGTAATATCTCCACATTGCAAGGTGCAATTCTGAAATTTTTTGCTTTTTCCTGCTAATCCTAGCAGGATAAAGAAGATTCAAAGAGAGTGAGATGCCAGCTCCTTTCATTCAGTCAGTAGCTTCAAACATTTCTGGTATATGAAAAACATGTTTTTCAATGGCAAAAATCAATGAATATTGTAAATGCACAAACAGTAATATCTCCACATTGCAAGGTGCAATTGTGAAATTTTTTGCTTTTTCCTGCTAATCCTAGCAGGATAAAGAAGATTCAAAGAGAGTGAGATGCCAGCTCCTTTCATTCAGTCAGTAGCTTCAAACATTTCTGGTATATGAAAAACATGTTTTTCAATGGCAAAAATCAATGAATATTGTAAATGCACAAACAGTAATATCTCCACATTGCAAGGTGCAATTCTGAAATTTTTTGCTTTTTCCTGCTAATCCTAGCAGGATAAAGAAGATTCAAAGAGAGTGAGATGCCAGCTCCTTTCATTCAGTCAGTAGCTTCAAACATTTCTGGTATATGAAAAACATGTTTTTCAATGGCAAAAATCAATGAATATTGTAAATGCACAAACAGTAATATCTCCACATTGCAAGGTGCAATTCTGAAATTTTTTGCTTTTTCCTGCTAATCCTAGCAGGATAAAGAAGATTCAAAGAGAGTGAGATGCCAGCTCCTTTCATTCAGTCAGTAGCTTCAAACATTTCTGGTATATGAAAAACATGTTTTTCAATGGCAAAAATCAATGAATATTGTAAATGCACAAACAGTAATATCTCCACATTGCAAGGTGCAATTCTGAAATTTTTTGCTTTTTCCTGCTAATCCTAGCATGATAAAGAAGATTCAAAGAGAGTGAGATGCCAGCTCCTTTCATTCAGTCAGTAGCTTCAAACATTTCTGGACGTTTTTCAATGGCAAAAATCAATGAATATTGTAAATGCACAAACAGTAATATCTCCACATTGCAAGGTGCAATTCTGAAATTTTTTGCTTTTTCCTGCTAATCCTAGCATGATAAAGAAGATTCAAAGAGAGTGAGATGCCAGCTCCTTTCATTCAGTCAGTAGCTTCAAACATTTCTGGATGTTTTTCAATGGCAAAAATCAATGAATATTGTAAATGCACAAACAGTAATATCTCCACATTGCAAGGTGCAATTCTGAAATTTTTTGCTTTTTCCTGCTAATCCTAGCAGGATAAAGAAGATTCAAAGAGAGTGAGATGCCAGCTCCTTTCATTCAGTCAGTAGCTTCAAACATTTCTGGTATATGAAAAACATGTTTTTCAATGGCAAAAATCAATGAATATTGTAAATGCACAAACAGTAATATCTCCACATTGCAAGGTGCAATTCTGAAATTTTTTGCTTTTTCCTGCTAATCCTAGCAGGATAAAGAAGATTCAAAGAGAGTGAGATGCCAGCTCCTTTCATTCAGTCAGTAGCTTCAAACATTTCTGGACGTTTTTCAATTGCAAAAATCAATGAATATTGTAAATGCACAAACAGTAATATCTCCACATTGCAAGGTGCAATTCTGAAATTTTTTGCTTTTTCCTGTTAATCCTAGCATGATAAAGAAGATTCAAAGAGAGTGAGATGCCAGCTCCTTTCATTCAGTCAGTAGCTTCAAACATTTCTGGTATATGAAAAACATGTTTTTCAATGGCAAAAATCAATGAATATTGTAAATGCACAAACAGTAATATCTCCACATTGCAAGGTGCAATTCTGAAATTTTTTGCTTTTTCCTGCTAATCCTAGCATGATAAAGAAGATTCAAAGAGAGTGAGATGCCAGCTCCTTTCATTCAGTCAGTAGCTTCAAACATTTCTGGTATATGAAAAACATGTTTTTCAATGGCAAAAATCAATGAATATTGTAAATGCACAAACAGTAATATCTCCACATTGCAAGGTGCAATTCTGAAATTTTTTGCTTTTTCCTGCTAATCCTAGCAGGATAAAGAAGATTCAAAGAGAGTGAGATGCCAGCTCCTTTCATTCAGTCAGTAGCTTCAAACATTTCTGGTATATGAAAAACATGTTTTTCAATGGCAAAAATCAATGAATATTGTAAATGCACAAACAGTAATATCTCCACATTGCAAGGTGCAATTCTGAAATTTTTTGCTTTTTCCTGCTAATCCTAGCAGGATAAAGAAGATTCAAAGAGAGTGAGATGCCAGCTCCTTTCATTCAGTCAGTAGCTTCAAACATTTCTGGTATATGAAAAACATGTTTTTCAATGGCAAAAATCAATGAATATTGTAAATGCACAAACAGTAATATCTCCACATTGCAAGGTGCAATTCTGAAATTTTTTGCTTTTTCCTGCTAATCCTAGCAGGATAAAGAAGATTCAAAGAGAGTGAGATGCCAGCTCCTTTCATTCAGTCAGTAGCTTCAAACATTTCTGGTATATGAAAAACATGTTTTTCAATGGCAAAAATCAATGAATATTGTAAATGCACAAACAGTAATATCTCCACATTGCAAGGTGCAATTCTGAAATTTTTTGCTTTTTCCTGCTAATCCTAGCATGATAAAGAAGATTCAAAGAGAGTGAGATGCCAGCTCCTTTCATTCAGTCAGTAGCTTCAAACATTTCTGGACGTTTTTCAATGGCAAAAATCAATGAATATTGTAAATGCACAAACAGTAATATCTCCACATTGCAAGGTGCAATTCTGAAATTTTTTGCTTTTTCCTGCTAATCCTAGCATGATAAAGAAGATTCAAAGAGAGTGAGATGCCAGCTCCTTTCATTCAGTCAGTAGCTTCAAACATTTCTGGATGTTTTTCAATGGCAAAAATCAATGAATATTGTAAATGCACAAACAGTAATATCTCCACATTGCAAGGTGCAATTCTGAAATTTTTTGCTTTTTCCTGCTAATCCTAGCAGGATAAAGAAGATTCAAAGAGAGTGAGATGCCAGCTCCTTTCATTCAGTCAGTAGCTTCAAACATTTCTGGTATATGAAAAACATGTTTTTCAATGGCAAAAATCAATGAATATTGTAAATGCACAAACAGTAATATCTCCACATTGCAAGGTGCAATTCTGAAATTTTTTGCTTTTTCCTGCTAATCCTAGCAGGATAAAGAAGATTCAAAGAGAGTGAGATGCCAGCTCCTTTCATTCAGTCAGTAGCTTCAAACATTTCTGGACGTTTTTCAATTGCAAAAATCAATGAATATTGTAAATGCACAAACAGTAATATCTCCACATTGCAAGGTGCAATTCTGAAATTTTTTGCTTTTTCCTGTTAATCCTAGCATGATAAAGAAGATTCAAAGAGAGTGAGATGCCAGCTCCTTTCATTCAGTCAGTAGCTTCAAACATTTCTGGTATATGAAAAACATGTTTTTCAATGGCAAAAATCAATGAATATTGTAAATGCACAAACAGTAATATCTCCACATTGCAAGGTGCAATTCTGAAATTTTTTGCTTTTTCCTGCTAATCCTAGCATGATAAAGAAGATTCAAAGAGAGTGAGATGCCAGCTCCTTTCATTCAGTCAGTAGCTTCAAACATTTCTGGTATATGAATAACATGATGTTTTTCAATGGCAAAAATCAATGAATATTGTAAATGCACAAACAGTAATATCTCCACATTGCAAGGTGCAATTCTGAAATTTTTTGCTTTTTCCTGCTAATCCTAGCATGATAAAGAAGATTCAAAGAGAGTGAGATGCCAGCTCCTTTCATTCAGTCAGTAGCTTCAAACATTTCTGGTATATGAATAACATGATGTTTTTCAATGGCAAAAATCAATGAATATTGTAAATGCACAAACAGTAATATCTCCACATTGCAAGGTGCAATTCTGAAATTTTTTGCTTTTTCCTGCTAATCCTAGCATGATAAAGAAGATTCAAAGAGAGTGAGATGCCAGCTCCTTTCATTCAGTCAGTAGCTTCAAACATTTCTGGACGTTTTTCAATGGCAAAAATCAATGAATATTGTAAATGCACAAACAGTAATATCTCCACATTGCAAGGTGCAATTCTGAAATTTTTTGCTTTTTCCTGCTAATCCTAGCATGATAAAGAAGATTCAAAGAGAGTGAGATGCCAGCTCCTTTCATTCAGTCAGTAGCTTCAAACATTTCTGGACGTTTTTCAATGGCAAAAATCAATGAATATTGTAAATGCACAAACAGTAATATCTCCACATTGCAAGGTGCAATTCTGAAATTTTTTGCTTTTTCCTGCTAATCCTAGCAGGATAAAGAAGATTCAAAGAGAGTGAGATGCCAGCTCCTTTCATTCAGTCAGTAGCTTCAAACATTCCTGGTATATGAAAAACATGTTTTTCAATGGCAAAAATCAATGAATATTGTAAATGCACAAACAGTAATATCTCCACATTGCAAGGTGCAATTCTGAAATTTTTTGCTTTTTCCTGCTAATCCTAGCAGGATAAAGAAGATTCAAAGAGAGTGAGATGCCAGCTCCTTTCATTGTCAGTAGCTTCAAACATTTCTGGTATATGAAAAACATGTTTTTCAATGGCAAAAATCAATGAATATTGTAAATGCACAAACAGTAATATCTCCACATTGCAAGGTGCAATTCTGAAATTTTTTGCTTTTTCCTGCTAATCCTAGCATGATAAAAAAGATTCAAAGAGAGTGAGATGCCAGCTCCTTTCATTCAGTCAGTAGCTTCAAACATTTCTGGACATTTTTCAATGGCAAAAATCAATGAATATTGTAAATGCACAAACAGTAATATCTCCACATTGCAAGGTGCAATTCTGAAATTTTTTGCTTTTTCCTGTTAATCCTAGCATGATAAAGAAGATTCAAAGAGAGTGAGATGCCAGCTCCTTTCATTCAGTCAGTAGCTTCAAACATTTCTGGTATATGAAAAACATGTTTTTCAATGGCAAAAATCAATGAATATTGTAAATGCACAAACAGTAATATCTCCACATTGCAAGGTGCAATTCTGAAATTTTTTGCTTTTTCCTGCTAATCCTAGCATGATAAAGAAGATTCAAAGAGAGTGAGATGCCAGCTCCTTTCATTCAGTCAGTAGCTTCAAACATTTCTGGACGTTTTTCAATGGCAAAAATCAATGAATATTGTAAATGCACAAACAGTAATATCTCCACATTGCAAGGTGCAATTCTGAAATTTTTTGCTTTTTCCTGTTAATCCTAGCAGGATAAAGAAGATTCAAAGAGAGTGAGATGCCAGCTCCTTTCATTCAGTCAGTAGCTTCAAACATTTCTGGTATATGAATAACATGATGTTTTTCAATGGCAAAAATCAATGAATATTGTAAATGCACAAACAGTAATATCTCCACATTGCAAGGTGCAATTCTGAAATTTTTTGCTTTTTCCTGCTAATCCTAGCATGATAAAGAAGATTCAAAGAGAGTGAGATGCCAGCTCCTTTCATTCAGTCAGTAGCTTCAAACATTTCTGGACGTTTTTCAATGGCAAAAATTAATGAATATTGTAAATGCACAAACAGTAATATCTCCACATTGCAAGGTGCAATTCTGAAATTTTTTGCTTTTTCCTGCTAATCCTAGCATGATAAAGAAGATTCAAAGAGAGTGAGATGCCAGCTCCTTTCATTCAGTCAGTAGCTTCAAACATTTCTGGATGTTTTTCAATGGCAAAAATCAATGAATATTGTAAATGCACAAACAGTAATATCTCCACATTGCAAGGTGCAATTCTGAAATTTTTTGCTTTTTCCTGCTAATCCTAGCAGGATAAAGAAGATTCAAAGAGAGTGAGATGCCAGCTCCTTTCATTCAGTCAGTAGCTTCAAACATTTCTGGTATATGAAAAACATGTTTTTCAATGGCAAAAATCAATGAATATTGTAAATGCACAAACAGTAATATCTCCACATTGCAAGGTGCAATTCTGAAATTTTTTGCTTTTTCCTGCTAATCCTAGCAGGATAAAGAAGATTCAAAGAGAGTGAGATGCCAGCTCCTTTCATTCAGTCAGTAGCTTCAAACATTTCTGGTATATGAAAAACATGTTTTTCAATGGCAAAAATCAATGAATATTGTAAATGCACAAACAGTAATATCTCCACATTGCAAGGTGCAATTCTGAAATTTTTTGCTTTTTCCTGCTAATCCTAGCAGGATAAAGAAGATTCAAAGAGAGTGAGATGCCAGCTCCTTTCATTCAGTCAGTAGCTTCAAACATTTCTGGTATATGAAAAACATGTTTTTCAATGGCAAAAATCAATGAATATTGTAAATGCACAAACAGTAATATCTCCACATTGCAAGGTGCAATTCTGAAATTTTTTGCTTTTTCCTGCTAATCCTAGCAGGATAAAGAAGATTCAAAGAGAGTGAGATGCCAGCTCCTTTCATTCAGTCAGTAGCTTCAAACATTTCTGGTATATGAAAAACATGTTTTTCAATGGCAAAAATCAATGAATATTGTAAATGCACAAACAGTAATATCTCCACATTGCAAGGTGCAATTCTGAAATTTTTTGCTTTTTCCTGCTAATCCTAGCAGGATAAAGAAGATTCAAAGAGAGTGAGATGCCAGCTCCTTTCATTCAGTCAGTAGCTTCAAACATTTCTGGTATATGAAAAACATGTTTTTCAATGGCAAAAATCAATGAATATTGTAAATGCACAAACAGTAATATCTCCACATTGCAAGGTGCAATTCTGAAATTTTTTGCTTTTTCCTGCTAATCCTAGCAGGATAAAGAAGATTCAAAGAGAGTGAGATGCCAGCTCCTTTCATTCAGTCAGTAGCTTCAAACATTTCTGGTATATGAAAAACATGTTTTTCAATGGCAAAAATCAATGAATATTGTAAATGCACAAACAGTAATATCTCCACATTGCAAGGTGCAATTCTGAAATTTTTTGCTTTTTCCTGCTAATCCTAGCAGGATAAAGAAGATTCAAAGAGAGTGAGATGCCAGCTCCTTTCATTCAGTCAGTAGCTTCAAACATTTCTGGTATATGAAAAACATGTTTTTCAATGGCAAAAATCAATGAATATTGTAAATGCACAAACAGTAATATCTCCACATTGCAAGGTGCAATTCTGAAATTTTTTGCTTTTTCCTGCTAATCCTAGCAGGATAAAGAAGATTCAAAGAGAGTGAGATGCCAGCTCCTTTCATTCAGTCAGTAGCTTCAAACATTTCTGGTATATGAAAAACATGTTTTTCAATGGCAAAAATCAATGAATATTGTAAATGCACAAACAGTAATATCTCCACATTGCAAGGTGCAATTCTGAAATTTTTTGCTTTTTCCTGCTAATCCTAGCATGATAAAGAAGATTCAAAGAGAGTGAGATGCCAGCTCCTTTCATTCAGTCAGTAGCTTCAAACATTTCTGGACGTTTTTCAATGGCAAAAATCAATGAATATTGTAAATGCACAAACAGTAATATCTCCACATTGCAAGGTGCAATTCTGAAATTTTTTGCTTTTTCCTGCTAATCCTAGCATGATAAAGAAGATTCAAAGAGAGTGAGATGCCAGCTCCTTTCATTCAGTCAGTAGCTTCAAACATTTCTGGATGTTTTTCAATGGCAAAAATCAATGAATATTGTAAATGCACAAACAGTAATATCTCCACATTGCAAGGTGCAATTCTGAAATTTTTTGCTTTTTCCTGCTAATCCTAGCAGGATAAAGAAGATTCAAAGAGAGTGAGATGCCAGCTCCTTTCATTCAGTCAGTAGCTTCAAACATTTCTGGTATATGAAAAACATGTTTTTCAATGGCAAAAATCAATGAATATTGTAAATGCACAAACAGTAATATCTCCACATTGCAAGGTGCAATTCTGAAATTTTTTGCTTTTTCCTGCTAATCCTAGCAGGATAAAGAAGATTCAAAGAGAGTGAGATGCCAGCTCCTTTCATTCAGTCAGTAGCTTCAAACATTTCTGGACGTTTTTCAATTGCAAAAATCAATGAATATTGTAAATGCACAAACAGTAATATCTCCACATTGCAAGGTGCAATTCTGAAATTTTTTGCTTTTTCCTGTTAATCCTAGCATGATAAAGAAGATTCAAAGAGAGTGAGATGCCAGCTCCTTTCATTCAGTCAGTAGCTTCAAACATTTCTGGTATATGAAAAACATGTTTTTCAATGGCAAAAATCAATGAATATTGTAAATGCACAAACAGTAATATCTCCACATTGCAAGGTGCAATTCTGAAATTTTTTGCTTTTTCCTGCTAATCCTAGCATGATAAAGAAGATTCAAAGAGAGTGAGATGCCAGCTCCTTTCATTCAGTCAGTAGCTTCAAACATTTCTGGACGTTTTTCAATGGCAAAAATCAATGAATATTGTAAATGCACAAACAGTAATATCTCCACATTGCAAGGTGCAATTCTGAAATTTTTTGCTTTTTCCTGCTAATCCTAGCATGATAAAGAAGATTCAAAGAGAGTGAGATGCCAGCTCCTTTCATTCAGTCAGTAGCTTCAAACATTTCTGGACGTTTTTCAATGGCAAAAATCAATGAATATTGTAAATGCACAAACAGTAATATCTCCACATTGCAAGGTGCAATTCTGAAATTTTTTGCTTTTTCCTGCTAATCCTAGCAGGATAAAGAAGATTCAAAGAGAGTGAGATGCCAGCTCCTTTCATTCAGTCAGTAGCTTCAAACATTCCTGGTATATGAAAAACATGTTTTTCAATGGCAAAAATCAATGAATATTGTAAATGCACAAACAGTAATATCTCCACATTGCAAGGTGCAATTCTGAAATTTTTTGCTTTTTCCTGCTAATCCTAGCAGGATAAAGAAGATTCAAAGAGAGTGAGATGCCAGCTCCTTTCATTGTCAGTAGCTTCAAACATTTCTGGTATATGAAAAACATGTTTTTCAATGGCAAAAATCAATGAATATTGTAAATGCACAAACAGTAATATCTCCACATTGCAAGGTGCAATTCTGAAATTTTTTGCTTTTTCCTGCTAATCCTAGCATGATAAAAAAGATTCAAAGAGAGTGAGATGCCAGCTCCTTTCATTCAGTCAGTAGCTTCAAACATTTCTGGACATTTTTCAATGGCAAAAATCAATGAATATTGTAAATGCACAAACAGTAATATCTCCACATTGCAAGGTGCAATTCTGAAATTTTTTGCTTTTTCCTGTTAATCCTAGCATGATAAAGAAGATTCAAAGAGAGTGAGATGCCAGCTCCTTTCATTCAGTCAGTAGCTTCAAACATTTCTGGTATATGAAAAACATGTTTTTCAATGGCAAAAATCAATGAATATTGTAAATGCACAAACAGTAATATCTCCACATTGCAAGGTGCAATTCTGAAATTTTTTGCTTTTTCCTGCTAATCCTAGCATGATAAAGAAGATTCAAAGAGAGTGAGATGCCAGCTCCTTTCATTCAGTCAGTAGCTTCAAACATTTCTGGACGTTTTTCAATGGCAAAAATCAATGAATATTGTAAATGCACAAACAGTAATATCTCCACATTGCAAGGTGCAATTCTGAAATTTTTTGCTTTTTCCTGCTAATCCTAGCAGGATAAAGAAGATTCAAAGAGAGTGAGATGCCAGCTCCTTTCATTCAGTCAGTAGCTTCAAACATTCCTGGTATATGAAAAACATGTTTTACAATGGCAAAAATCAATGAATATTGTAAATGCACAAACAGTAATATCTCCACATTGCAAGGTGCAATTCTGAAATTTTTTGCTTTTTCCTGCTAATCCTAGCAGGATAAAGAAGATTCAAAGAGAGTGAGATGCCAGCTCCTTTCATTGTCAGTAGCTTCAAACATTTCTGGTATATGAAAAACATGTTTTTCAATGGCAAAAATCAATGAATATTGTAAATGCACAAACAGTAATATCTCCACATTGCAAGGTGCAATTCTGAAATTTTTTGCTTTTTCCTGCTAATCCTAGCATGATAAAAAAGATTCAAAGAGAGTGAGATGCCAGCTCCTTTCATTCAGTCAGTAGCTTCAAACATTTCTGGACATTTTTCAATGGCAAAAATCAATGAATATTGTAAATGCACAAACAGTAATATCTCCACATTGCAAGGTGCAATTCTGAAATTTTTTGCTTTTTCCTGCTAATCCTAGCATGATAAAGAAGATTCAAAGAGAGTGAGATGCCAGCTCCTTTCATTCAGTCAGTAGCTTCAAACATTTCTGGACGTTTTTCAATGGCAAAAATCAATGAATATTGTAAATGCACAAACAGTAATATCTCCACATTGCAAGGTGCAATTCTGAAATTTTTTGCTTTTTCCTGTTAATCCTAGCAGGATAAAGAAGATTCAAAGAGAGTGAGATGCCAGCTCCTTTCATTCAGTCAGTAGCTTCAAACATTTCTGGTATATGAATAACATGATGTTTTTCAATGGCAAAAATCAATGAATATTGTAAATGCACAAACAGTAATATCTCCACATTGCAAGGTGCAATTCTGAAATTTTTTGCTTTTTCCTGCTAATCCTAGCATGATAAAGAAGATTCAAAGAGAGTGAGATGCCAGCTCCTTTCATTCAGTCAGTAGCTTCAAACATTTCTGGACGTTTTTCAATGGCAAAAATTAATGAATATTGTAAATGCACAAACAGTAATATCTCCACATTGCAAGGTGCAATTCTGAAATTTTTTGCTTTTTCCTGCTAATCCTAGCATGATAAAGAAGATTCAAAGAGAGTGAGATGCCAGCTCCTTTCATTCAGTCAGTAGCTTCAAACATTTCTGGATGTTTTTCAATGGCAAAAATCAATGAATATTGTAAATGCACAAACAGTAATATCTCCACATTGCAAGGTGCAATTCTGAAATTTTTTGCTTTTTCCTGCTAATCCTAGCAGGATAAAGAAGATTCAAAGAGAGTGAGATGCCAGCTCCTTTCATTCAGTCAGTAGCTTCAAACATTTCTGGTATATGAAAAACATGTTTTTCAATGGCAAAAATCAATGAATATTGTAAATGCACAAACAGTAATATCTCCACATTGCAAGGTGCAATTCTGAAATTTTTTGCTTTTTCCTGCTAATCCTAGCAGGATAAAGAAGATTCAAAGAGAGTGAGATGCCAGCTCCTTTCATTCAGTCAGTAGCTTCAAACATTTCTGGTATATGAAAAACATGTTTTTCAATGGCAAAAATCAATGAATATTGTAAATGCACAAACAGTAATATCTCCACATTGCAAGGTGCAATTCTGAAATTTTTTGCTTTTTCCTGCTAATCCTAGCAGGATAAAGAAGATTCAAAGAGAGTGAGATGCCAGCTCCTTTCATTCAGTCAGTAGCTTCAAACATTTCTGGTATATGAAAAACATGTTTTTCAATGGCAAAAATCAATGAATATTGTAAATGCACAAACAGTAATATCTCCACATTGCAAGGTGCAATTCTGAAATTTTTTGCTTTTTCCTGCTAATCCTAGCAGGATAAAGAAGATTCAAAGAGAGTGAGATGCCAGCTCCTTTCATTCAGTCAGTAGCTTCAAACATTTCTGGTATATGAAAAACATGTTTTTCAATGGCAAAAATCAATGAATATTGTAAATGCACAAACAGTAATATCTCCACATTGCAAGGTGCAATTCTGAAATTTTTTGCTTTTTCCTGCTAATCCTAGCAGGATAAAGAAGATTCAAAGAGAGTGAGATGCCAGCTCCTTTCATTCAGTCAGTAGCTTCAAACATTTCTGGTATATGAAAAACATGTTTTTCAATGGCAAAAATCAATGAATATTGTAAATGCACAAACAGTAATATCTCCACATTGCAAGGTGCAATTCTGAAATTTTTTGCTTTTTCCTGCTAATCCTAGCAGGATAAAGAAGATTCAAAGAGAGTGAGATGCCAGCTCCTTTCATTCAGTCAGTAGCTTCAAACATTTCTGGTATATGAAAAACATGTTTTTCAATGGCAAAAATCAATGAATATTGTAAATGCACAAACAGTAATATCTCCACATTGCAAGGTGCAATTCTGAAATTTTTTGCTTTTTCCTGCTAATCCTAGCAGGATAAAGAAGATTCAAAGAGAGTGAGATGCCAGCTCCTTTCATTCAGTCAGTAGCTTCAAACATTTCTGGTATATGAAAAACATGTTTTTCAATGGCAAAAATCAATGAATATTGTAAATGCACAAACAGTAATATCTCCACATTGCAAGGTGCAATTCTGAAATTTTTTGCTTTTTCCTGCTAATCCTAGCAGGATAAAGAAGATTCAAAGAGAGTGAGATGCCAGCTCCTTTCATTCAGTCAGTAGCTTCAAACATTTCTGGTATATGAAAAACATGTTTTTCAATGGCAAAAATCAATGAATATTGTAAATGCACAAACAGTAATATCTCCACATTGCAAGGTGCAATTCTGAAATTTTTTGCTTTTTCCTGCTAATCCTAGCAGGATAAAGAAGATTCAAAGAGAGTGAGATGCCAGCTCCTTTCATTCAGTCAGTAGCTTCAAACATTTCTGGTATATGAAAAACATGTTTTTCAATGGCAAAAATCAATGAATATTGTAAATGCACAAACAGTAATATCTCCACATTGCAAGGTGCAATTCTGAAATTTTTTGCTTTTTCCTGCTAATCCTAGCAGGATAAAGAAGATTTAAAGAGAGTGAGATGCCAGCTCCTTTCATTCAGTCAGTAGCTTCAAACATTTCTGGTATATGAAAAACATGTTTTTCAATGGCAAAAATCAATGAATATTGTAAATGCACAAACAGTAATATCTCCACATTGCAAGGTGCAATTCTGAAATTTTTTGCTTTTTCCTGCTAATCCTAGCATGATAAAGAAGATTCAAAGAGAGTGAGATGCCAGCTCCTTTCATTCAGTCAGTAGCTTCAAACATTTCTGGACGTTTTTCAATGGCAAAAATCAATGAATATTGTAAATGCACAAACAGTAATATCTCCACATTGCAAGGTGCAATTCTGAAATTTTTTGCTTTTTCCTGTTAATCCTAGCATGATAAAGAAGATTCAAAGAGAGTGAGATGCCAGCTCCTTTCATTCAGTCAGTAGCTTCAAACATTTCTGGTATATGAAAAACATGTTTTTCAATGGCAAAAATCAATGAATATTGTAAATGCACAAACAGTAATATCTCCACATTGCAAGGTGCAATTCTGAAATTTTTTGCTTTTTCCTGCTAATCCTAGCATGATAAAGAAGATTCAAAGAGAGTGAGATGCCAGCTCCTTTCATTCAGTCAGTAGCTTCAAACATTTCTGGACGTTTTTCAATGGCAAAAATCAATGAATATTGTAAATGCACAAACAGTAATATCTCCACATTGCAAGGTGCAATTCTGAAATTTTTTGCTTTTTCCTGTTAATCCTAGCAGGATAAAGAAGATTCAAAGAGAGTGAGATGCCAGCTCCTTTCATTCAGTCAGTAGCTTCAAACATTTCTGGTATATGAATAACATGATGTTTTTCAATGGCAAAAATCAATGAATATTGTAAATGCACAAACAGTAATATCTCCACATTGCAAGGTGCAATTCTGAAATTTTTTGCTTTTTCCTGCTAATCCTAGCATGATAAAGAAGATTCAAAGAGAGTGAGATGCCAGCTCCTTTCATTCAGTCAGTAGCTTCAAACATTTCTGGACGTTTTTCAATGGCAAAAATTAATGAATATTGTAAATGCACAAACAGTAATATCTCCACATTGCAAGGTGCAATTCTGAAATTTTTTGCTTTTTCCTGC
>NW_027368974.1:0-45998 GCF_046119375.1 Phyllobates terribilis | reverse complement strand
GTAGCCCACCTTTCAAGGTGGCCGTGAGGCCAGGAACGAACCGTGGCTGCTCAGCAGACTCCACAAGCCGAATATCGAACAGCCTCACCAGAGTCAAGCACACAATCTTCATTGTCATAAGAGCCATTTCCTTACCAAGACAAACCCTAAACCCGGCTTGAAAAACCGGGTACTTATACAAGCTCACGGGTGTAAACGTTCCTCCCATATCCAACCATCTCTCGGGCTTAAACTCGAGGCAATCCCATATTTGGGGCATCCGACCCATCGCGTATGGGTGAAATGAGACCTTATCGCCCTTTCGGATCCGTGTACCATCAGGTAAGATATCGTCGGCGTTTGCGTATTTGGAGTCTATTTGAACCGGAGGGT
Organism: Phyllobates terribilis; assembly: GCF_046119375.1. Taxonomy (NCBI): domain Eukaryota; kingdom Metazoa; phylum Chordata; class Amphibia; order Anura; family Dendrobatidae; genus Phyllobates; species Phyllobates terribilis. The sequence continues at coordinate 45,626 of NW_027368974.1, read as the reverse complement.
ATAATCTAAGGGCCTCATGCATGGCTGCATGGAGGTAATGTAGCTCTTTAAGATGGTCAAAGGTGGGTAGCTGGGTCGGGTCTTCTTGCCCGACAACCAGGTCAACCTCGTCTCGGATCTTTGACTCGATTTCTGGGTTCTGGGCGACTAGGAGGAAGAAGACTGTAATGGCGGATGCCACGGTGTCACGCCCTGCTAATAGGAAGCTTATGACTATGTCTCTTAGGTACTTTTCGTCGTCAATTGTAGTCATGAACCTGTTAAATGTATAGAGAAAATTGAATCAGAATTCTTGATATTCAAATAATTCAATCAGCAAGATTTTTTCATCAAATTTAGCAGAATCTAATATAATATTCTAAATATCTATAAGGCCTAAAGTTAATATGGTTTTGATACATGTTTACCATCTAAATTTCATTAAAATAGAAAATTTTGATATTGCAGAAGAATGCAAAAAACGCAAGTATACGAGGACGACGAGTGTTAATCGATATGTCATATGAATATGTATCTGCTAAAGATAGATATGAATATGTAGGGAAAAAAAAAGTAAAATTAAAAAAAAGAAAGAGGACTAGTATATGATGATGATTAAAATTATGAAAAGAAAAATTATATAATGAGCGAAAAAATAACAGATTTAAAACTGAAGCATAAAATATTTATTAATTTACTGAGGAAGAAAACAATAAACCCTTAATCAAGAATGAGGATCCGGTGAAAACAAACCCTTATAGTGTGAAGTGCGAACTTTCTCGGGTACACATATAATACGCTAATGTTCACATATACCACGCTAATGTTCACATATAAAGGATAAAAAATCACCCAGAAACGTAAAAAAAAGAAAAAAAGAGTGCACTATTAATTACAAAAACGTCACCGCGTGGATTCATTAAAAAACCTATCTTTTAGTCTCAGCCCTCCATTTTCTAATCTAATGACTCAACATCTCTTCGCACTTTACCCCATAAGGGTTGTTTTCACCGGAACTCACATCCTTAATCAATTGATAAGTATTAGACATGTGAGACGAAAATATATCTTTGATTCAGAAAATGATAAGTTAAGATTTGTCAAGTTGACTCAACATATCAAGATTGCAAAACTATTACTTTCTATAATATATTTCTCATCGACTATTATCATCGTCCATCCTATGCGAAGTGACATGCATGAACAGCACTACAACGAATTATCTTATATTTTTCTTCGGTAAAGTTGAATTCGAAGCTATATGATTAGAACTCTAAGTCTAAATTCTATTTTATGATTTGTTTACTTTTAGTCTAAAAGAGTATGGTGCTAATTAATTCCCCTTTGTTTATATAACTACCATTACATTTTCAACCCTAACATACGGCAGATAATACGTTATTGAGTATTTAACAACATAATACTATGGCATATGGATTGTTCTCCAAACAAGTTAGCCTCCTAATAGTTTATACCATAATTTATACTACTAAAAAAATAAAAAATTATGTCCATGTTAAGTGCATCAGCATCAGGAATGGAACCCCAATTAAGCGTTGACTATAGATAAATTGGCATGTCAGCGTGGATCTAGCGACTGACAAACTACAATAGCCACGTTGCCGCTACTTGTAAAATATTACACATATATTATGGTGGAAATGTAAGTATAGTATTAGTAGTATATAGCTTGCCACATGGGTGACATAAAACATATTTTATTACATTTTCGTCCCTTACACGACATCACTTCAGTGAGACAAATAGCAAAACATATATGTACGTTTTATCCTTATTGTCTCATTCAAATTTGGGTAATTCTAAACTTGACAAGTGTATTAGTGTGTGTATCTAAGTGTGTGTATCTCGTGCAAGTGCAGGTTGAACAGTGCAGGCCGAATAGAGCTACAACTCAATTGAGAAAGTGTTTTAAAAAAATTGTACATAAGAAGTATATAATTATTTTTGTGTGATTATATGTCTTATATAATAAATTTTATTTAGTAATTTGATAACTTATGAATGAATTAATGATAAATTGATTACTTTAATCATTTTTATTGTGTTTGTCTTCAATAATCAATAACTTGTATTGATTTATGGCCCCTGCAATAATATTATGAATATTTCTACAAAATATATTCCTAAAACAATTTTCCCAATTTCGTCGAAAATAGGATCACAATTAAGCCTCGGGTCATGCAATTGAGCTTTTTCTTATTGACTTTACTAGTTAAATTAAATTAAACTAGCAGAGAAGTAAACCGGCAACGTACCTGGAGAGCAGATCATGACAGGTAGAAAACCCTTTCTTGTTCCTCTCCAAAATGATCTTTTTCGCCAACTGATTAACCTTTTGCAGAGCCACCTTTAGTCTTTTCTCGGACCCCAGATTGAAGGCCCTCTTGGTTTTCCAAACAACTGGCGCCGGCTCTAGTGCCCTCTCAGCCGACAACCTTGATGCCATGTCGAATGCTTCTGCAAATTCTGAAGCCATCTCTTGCAATTGTGCGGGGTCGATTCCGAAGGACAACCGACACATGTTGTCGAACGCAAACCTCCTGAACACCTCTTGCAACTCCACTATGGTTTGAGAAGCGGCGACAGAGAAGAAGAAGGGAAGGAGGCTCACCTTGATCTCTGATGAGACGATGTCATATGCGAAGGACCGGACTGAGATTGACCCCAGTGTCATTGATGCGATCTACATATCATTGAAACCTTTTACTTAGTTTATAATAAAAAGGAGGAAGTTTTTGCAGACGCGGTCCTCTCTATCCAAATACTTATAAACATGTCAACACAGAGAGATGTTTTAAAAATAAATAAAAAAGAAATTTTGATTTATTTATAAAATCATTATTATGTCACTTTTTTTATGATTTTTCTTTGTCTTTGAGTAGATTCGCAAATTAGTTATCTATGTTCATAAATTAATATTCCATGTTTATTATTTGAATAATGAGGTTCAGATGCGAAATTTTCGCAACTTAAAGTCTAGTTTAATCAGAATTGCGGAACCTAATTCTGGAATAAAAGTTATAACACTAAAAAAGCTTTCATATTAACTAAATTCAAATATATATTCTTTTGGAAAAACAATTTATGAATGAATTATAAATAACTATATTCCTTTAAATTTTAGATTTTCAGGGCATTAGCTTGATAATTTTAATTACTATATTGACAAGGTTAGAATGATTTGAAATAGTTTAGTCAATCACATTCTGGTGATGTTAAAGACATCTATCAAATTGATATTTAAATTTCATGCAATTTTCTAAGGTGTATATGAATTAATCCATGTATGTAAATATTCGTGTCTCTACTAAAAAGATATAATGTCATTTACAAATTAAAAACCGTCATAGAAAATTAAGATGTATATAGATATCCCTAGCTGGAGAAAATAATTTATTGTATAATAATGAATTTTCTAACAAACACATATATTAAGCATCTCATATTAGAATATTTTAATTATAATTATTTATAATTTAATTATTTTATAGAGATGTGTTTATCAATTTATCTTATAGAATTTACGAACTAAATCAAACAATTTAGGAAATATATTAAAAAACCATAATACTAAATTCAATGCGTTTAAACAAGGCATGTTATATAATTCATCACGTGCGTCCGTATGTACGTACCTTGCGTTGGAAGCGCCAGTGGTCGCCGTCGACGACGAAGATACCGTATCCGAGGAGGTCGCCGAGGATGACACGGTGTTGCTCGCCTTTGACGTAGATGTGGAAGTTGGTCTTGAGGATGTGCTCCACGTTGGCGGGGTCAGCCGTCACCGTGTTGCGGAGTACGTGGATTTGGATGGTGGCTGTCGGAGAACGGCGGAGGAGGTGAGCGTACCATTCTGGTAGGCTAGGAAACGACGTCGTCCAGCTACGGGTGATGAAGCAGCGACACGTGTCGCAGTCGCACGACACCCCGCGGAAGCGGCGGTAGAGTAAGAGGAGGATCGACACGACGGTTAAAGTGGCGGCGAAGCTGGTGCTGTAATTGTTCCATAAGTAATCCATTTGAGTTTTGGATGGGAGAGAGAGAAAACCAAGAAGACGAAGAAGAAGAGAAGAAGAGGGATGGGTGTTGTCTGTCGAGGAATTAAGAAGTGGGAGCGGCGACTCTGTATATATTGTGATTCTTTATTAATTTATCACTTCTTTTTTTAAAATTTTTCAGTTTATTGGATTGCGGCCAGGATAAGATGGAACATGTGCTTAATGCATGTTTTCGATTATCTTATTTCGTTGCCCATTTTCCCACAAGAATATAACTTGGTGATTATTAATTGTGGCAGAAAATTTTTACTAACCCTCGCAGCCTAAATCGTCATGCGGAGGTACAAATATAACGTCACGGGGTATTTAATGTTCAGCGTCACGTGGAGGGAAGAAACTGGCGTCACGATGGAATAAAGTTCCAGCGCAACGCCAGACCGGGTTCATGGCGCGACGCCAGACCCGGCTTTCGGCGTCACGCCAGAGTCGATTTTGGCTATAAAAGCCAAAATCGACCTAAACCCTCATTATTTGCTTTCTCTGCCGCCTCCCCTTGTTTCCCTTACCTCCTCTCCCCCATTCGAGCTTATTCCCATCTTCCTTTGGTTGTTTGGATTGAATCCGGTGCTCGTAGTTCACTTGTTTCGTTGTTCTTCCTTCATCAACACCCAATTTAAAGTTATTATGGTAAGTTCTTCAATTTTCTAGCTTGATTGAGTTGTTTTATATGTAGATCTATAAGTTTTTATAGTTGTTTTTGGAAGATTTAGTAGTTATATATGTTAATTTGTTGAATTATTGTGATATTTAGACATAATATTGTTTGAATCTTGAATTTTATGGAAGATTTGAGTTGATTTGGATGATATTTGGATAGATTGGTTTTTAGGTTGAATTATTGGGAGTTTGAGTATTTAATCTTATTAATTAGTTAAAATAATGTGAATTAATAAAAATTTATGGTTGAAATGTTAATATATATTGAGTATTTAGTTGGATTATTGTTTTTATGGGTATTTGGTTGTAGAGGAAATTTTTTACAATTTTTTATGATTTTTAATGGATTTTTTAGGTATTTAGGGAAGAAAATAGATTTAATTATTTTTTTGTGTTAATATACTGAAATTACATATATTTTTTAGAAATCCACGTAAACTAGATTTAATTAATTTTTTGTGTTAAAATATATATAAATATTAAAATATGCGTAAATAATATTTTGTTAGGTTTTAATTAGATTTAATGAATTTTCTAGGTTTTATTTACGAATTTAGTAAATAATTATGTATTTTTAGGAATTTAAGTGGATTTTATAGATATTTTCAAAGAATTAGAACAATTAGGATTTTTAGGAATTATTTTATGAATTTACATAAATAAATATAATTTTTAGGAAATTACGTGGATTTTATAGATAATTTACTAAGAATTATAACAATTGGGTTTTTTTATGATTTTTTAGATTTATTAGGAATTTATGTGTTTTTTTAGAAATTTTTATGATTTTTAGGAATGTACGTAAATAAATATATTTTTTTTGGTGAAACAATTAGAATTATTAGAATTATTTGTTGGTATTTAGGTGAAAAAAATTGAAATATATTATTTACGTGTATATTATTTACGTGTGTTTTATTATAGTATTTGTTGGTATTTACGTAAAAAAAATTTAATTAAATTAATTTGTGTTAGGAATATTGAGTTTTTTTGGTGATTTTAGCTATATATATTGCTTAATACCAATGCGTATAAAAATTATCTTAGTAGTGAGTATGTTAAGTGGATTTGGTATTTTGTGGATGCAGGACCATCTAAAGAGGATAGCGAAGAAGGTTGGTGGCATAGGATCCCGATCAGCACGACACCAGAAAAGGGATGCCGTCAGGGATGCCGAAGAGGCCGCGCGACTGGCTGCGGAGGAAGCGGCCAGAACAGAAGCAGAGCTGGGCGCTAGGGTGGCCCGGAAGAAGAAGCGGGGTGCCGAAAGGGCATCCGCCTCGGCGCACTACACGCCTGCGAGACATTCTGTCTCCGGGGATGGCCGACAATGCGAGTCCGAGGAGCCCCAGTACCCGTATCCGATGTACCCGGAGGCATCCGGGGTCACGCCATTCCATCTCCGTTGGCGGGGTGGACGAGTTCATGGGGAGACGCATCGTCTTCCCACCCGTTGATGCTGGGGTACTACGGTGCCCAACAGATGGGTGGTGGGTCTGATTACCACCAGGGTGACGGGTCCGGGCATTACGCGGGCGGGGGATCGGAGTTCCACTACGGTGGTGGGTCCGCTGGGTCACACTACGAATACGGTGGTGGCTCGCAAGCGTACTACGGTGGTGACTACGATCGCCATCAAGGAGATTGGTCCGCGTTCGGGCATGATCAGGGTATGGATGAGGAGGAAGAGCCTCATGATGTGGAAGAAGAAGCTGGTTTGGAGGTATGTTTAATATAGTGTAACATTGTTAACGTTAAGTTAAGTTTCATAAACCAGATCAGGAATGTTTCAATATTACATATGTTTTGTAGGACGCGTGGAGGGGGGCAACGACGGTGGGATGCCCCACGGGATGAGGGTGTGGCAATGGAGGAGGACATCCAGAGGCCACGTAGTAGACCGAACAGGGCCATCACCATTGACCCCTTTCTGACCGTAGGGGTTAATGGTGGCCCGGAGAACCCTGAGCTGCTTCGCGGGTTCTCTGCCCACGTTGCGTCCGACATTTGGCAGGGAAAGGTAATCTACATGTTCATTGAAATGTACTTAAGTTCCCGTACAATGTTCTCACATAAGTTTTAAACTCGATATGTAGGGTCGTACTTGCAATTTCCAGTTCCGTCATAAGATGTTGGGAGCTTGGAAAGCAACGAGGGGGAGCCACATGTTGTTCGCTGCCGTCGATGCCCAGCTCGAGCACATCCCGGACCTAATGTACGAGCACGTCGACAGGGAATTGTTCATGGCATTCGTGGAGAGGTGGCAGCCCGAGACCAGCTCATTTCACCTACCATTTGGTGAGATGACAATCACCCTGCACGATGTATACGAGCAAATGAAGCTACCGATAACGGGCAAGGGGATGGGTGCCTCCGAGATGCAACGACTTGTGGGGAAGAAAACCGACCTCACCACAAAGGTGGCCGAGGCCAAGGCATTTTTCGGCTTGGATGTGAGCGACAATGGTGTCGCCCATGAAAAGCTTAGGGACGCATGCACCAGCCATCATTGCATGTCTCTGACCCCGCATGTTACACGCTCGGGATTTCTACTCCACTTGTTGGGTAGTGCTCTGTTCCCGGATAGATCTCAGAATAAGATCCCCCTCTCGCACATAGAGTACGTCCGGGACCTTGACGAGGTTGGTGAGTGGGCATGGGGCGCCGGCCTGCTAGCTTCGACTTACCGAGAGCTCGGAAAGGCCTCCAGGGCTGGCTGTAAGAAGATCTCGGCGTGCTATACGCTGGTGATGGTAAGTAATTGTATGTCAATGAAAATATGTTTATATCTACCACGTCGATACGATGATTTTTGTGACATAAAATGCAGAGCTGGATATACAGCTACTTCCCAGCTTTTAGGCCACACCTAAGTGGGTGGGAAGGTGGGCGGCCTCTGGCCATGAAATGGGCCCCCGATGCCACGTCCGGGCACGGGAGAAACTACCGTGCGGAGCTGGATGCCATGCAAGCCGCCGAGGTACGTATTGTGCAGAGTGAATTGTAGGTGTAGATGAATGTCTACTTTCTCTCGTAGGCTTACCCTGTCACTTAATTCCAAATTCAGGTTGACTGGCTGCCATACGGAGTCTTGGACTTTGATACTCCGGAGCTCGCACCATCTCTGTTTCATGGTGTGCTGGGCTTCTCGCATGACATCACCGAACCGTATATGCCCGACCGAGTCCTTAGGCAGTTCGGTATAGTCCAATGCATTCCGGCGCCATTGATCGCACCATCGAGAGCGATCCGGCCACGGTCGATTGGTAGCTATAGAGTCGAGTATACAACGACGAGTTGGGTGTGGGACGCACAAAACTTCCACAAGATATCACTTCATGCTCTAGGGGCGCAAACTTCGTACGGTTACGAGGTAACCCACGATTACATGGAGTGGTATCTACCTCGAACACATCCGAAGGTTATACCGCCTATGGCAGATGACATCGAAGAGGTAACCCATTTCATCCCTACATTTCAATTAGTAGTGAGTTGAATTCATTGATTTCCTTTAATGTTTGCGTTAATCGTTCAGTGCATGGAGCGCGTAAAGGGGTACCTCATGCCTTTCAAGGAGGAAGAAGAATATCCTCCATGGGACATGTGGCACGCCATAAACAACAGTCTTCGCGAGATGTCTTTTTATGAGAGACCTTGATTTGTTGGGTTTCATGTAATTATGTGAGATGTCTTTTTATGAGAGACCTTGATTTGTTGGGTTTCATGTAATTATGTGAGATGTCTTTTTATGAGAGACCTTGATTTGTTGGGTTTCATGTAATTATGTGAGATGTCTTCGCGAGATGTCTTTTTATGAGAGACCTTGATTTGTAAGTTTGAAACTTATTTGTTGGTTGTCATATGAAGGGACCAACTTCTATATGAAAAACAACACATACATCATAACCTTGTACAAGGCTTATTTTGAAACACATAAACACAACACAACACAACAACATGTTGTTGCAACAATTACATGAAACTAGCACGATACACGCCATAACACAACTTCATTAGCTTGCACACAGTGGACAAACGCGACGTTCAACCACCGAAGTTCTCAGGGATGCGAGCAAGGAACTCAACCGTGGAGGGATGCAGTGGACGGTCCCTGAATTTCTCATACTCGGGGGGGCAACTTGTTGTCCACCATTCGTTGTCAATGGGAGTACCGGGGCCTTCGGGATAAGCCCTTATGAACCTGGTCCACTCAGCGTACGTACTCTTAAGCATGTCAAACCTCACCCTTAGCACTCCTGGCGTTTCACCCTCCCCAGTTGCCTCGTTGTACTTTCTAGAAATAAAGTCCCAGTCTACCTCAGTGCACCCAGGATTCGTTCGAATGAAGGATAGGATGGAGGCAAGCAAGGCATCATCATGATGATGAGTGAAATCATACAAGGCTATTTGTTCCTGGGATGCAAACACGTATGTTACCAAAGCAGGTCATGAAGATGCAACATATTGAACACAGAATCAACTTTTACCTCCGTCTGTGGAACACCGAAGATTGCCTCCGCTATGGTTGTCGTCGACGGTGTTGGTACTAGACGAACGTTGTTAAGATTGTTGTCGAAGGAGAAGTAACGGTAGTAAACCGTACCATCACGGTACCTGATAGTAACCCTATCAAAATTCATCACTATGTAGAATGCAAAGGAGAGTGTTGTCTTAGACTGAGATTTTATCTTGCCTGGGGACGGAATTTATAGAAGACTTAGGCCGCTTCAATGGCTTCCAGCTAGAGTACAGCTCACACCCACTATCTCCATTATTTCTCTACATTCGAGGGGACATATGCCCGGGTCCCATGCTGAAAAGCATGATGGGAACCGCATTGCAATGTCACATCAGTGTGGGTGATTTTCAAATTTGGAATCCAATGGAAGATAGTGGGAACCGGGCTTTGTTATATGAAAATGGGCTTCATTTAGCTGGATCCAGTGTACATGGGCTTCATTCAATGAGGAAAAGTGCAACAAATACAATGTTCAAATCAAAACAACAACGAACTTATCGTTACATGGGCTTAATATTAAATTGTCAAACAGCATCGTAGTCACCGACGTCTACATGAGTACTACGTTGTTTTCTTCCTCGTCTAGATTGTGTATGCCTATCGGCCGCATCAAACTGATAGGCTCCTAACCGTTCGACAAGGGGCACAAGCATTTGATAGGCTGATGGCTCATGATGATGGCTCCACAACACGTTCAGTGGTGGGAGGGGCGAGTTTGGATGGATGATAACCTGTATGGAACAAATAGACATCCAGAGGGGGAGCCCGGTTAAAACACAACTAAGTAGTAAAAAATGCATCTGCAGCGAATGTAACATACATACCGAAACCCAATGGTTCTCAAGTGGTATGTGGCCTAGACATATAATCGGGATATGCTGACCGGGCATATAGTCTGCCGCTGCTCGTATGGGCATGTGCGTGCTGCTGTTGTTTTCCCCAAGGATTACCAACGCCACATTGAACGTTGTTGCAGCAATCGTCCCCATGTCAGGAATGGTGAACCATTTCCACGACGGTGCAGTCGGATAGGACCACTGCGTGTCCAGCTTGACTATCATCTCTTGCTTAGTGGTTGTTGAAAATATCAGCCTGCTTTGTGCCTCCCAATCGGTTTCAACCGTCCTGACCATGGCTTCCCTTATCTGGGGCCAGGCATCTTCGCTCATACCTAGTCCAACCGCAATGGATCTATATCCACAGTTTCCGTCGGCGACGATCTTGTACCAGCCTTGTATGTACTGTCCCATGCACTGTGGCCACAACTTGTGATATTTTTTGTTGAGAAGCAGCCTTGGCGCTTTAGTAGGTTGAGGTACGGCCTTCTGCTTCTTCTGTGGTGACTCATCTTTGTCAACCTCGGAGCTCTCCCACGCACAGGGTAGTCTCTTGTTAAGTGCACCCACCGGCCTGCCCTTGTGTTTGAAGTTTGCGGGCTCATCAAGCTTCGTCTCTTCTGGGCGCATTAGCTTGTTCAACATTCTGACCGCCTTCAGCTGAACATCCACGGTCAAATTATCGAACTCCTCTCCTGCAAAGTCGTCCATCAACGACCTGTTTACCTTCCTCTTTATCTTCTCGTCATCGACGACATCTGGCACATCCGATATGGAAAGTGTTCTCCAAAATTTATGAATCTCCTCCTCCGGTAATGCCTGACCGGCGTGCACATAGGTTCCTATCACGTGATAGCAGGGGAGACCGTCCCTAGTCATGTTGACGCATTTGCAGTACGGCTCCGGGTTCATGAACTGGCCGTTCTTGTACTCGTCCATTAGTCGGTTGAAGCCCGGTGCTGAAACCTTGTAGTGCAACAAGTTGAAGATGTGCGCTCCATCTATAAGCCTGAATTGGGTTTCTAAACTCATGTTCAGGCTGCCCTTAATCTCACGAACCTGATTCCTCAACAACATGTGGTACTCTGCGAAGATGGTTGACAGGTTTCCGTTCGGCCCGGACAAGTATTTCTTCAAGACAGAATGCGCTCCTTCAACCCTGGTTTCATTGACGAGGGATGTTTGGTTATACTATACGTCACATGCATCAGATGTACAAGAAAACGTTAAGGTAGTTTTACCTGTTTGTTGTGTTCTGCCCCAGCGTGAATGCGTCGTCTGTCCATGCTGCGACAAGCTTCTCCTTATGAGGCTTGAACCAGGTCTGGTGCGCGTATGCATGCAATTTCTGAAGACCACGCCAGTTGTGAAAAAGTTTTTCGCTCTTCGCATTGTAGTCCTCCTCGCTAGTGCAATAGAATAGATCCCTGTATGCGTTAGATACTCTGGTCGCCCTGGCCTTGTCGGTCAACTTACGTGCAAACAGCTCGATGTTCCGTTGGACGTGAAGCCTGCATAGCAGGAACTTCGCGTGTGGAAACATACGGTAAACTGGCTTCATCAACGCCGCCTCCCGGTCTGTCACTACACATGTCGGTTGTTGTTTCACTTTGTAGAACAACTTTGCAAGTTGCTCTATGGCCCATGTATAGTTCTCGGTCTCCTCGCGGGCAAGGAATGCTCCGGCGATGTTGAAGTTCTTCCACGTTGATGTGATACCTACAATCTCCAGGAAGGGACTGTCGTACCTGTACATACAAGGGAAGTTCTTAACAACATAGAACGAACTCACACGATACAAAACATGAATCCGGGGAGATGGACTTACACATTAGTAGAGTAAGTTGAGTCCAACAAGATAACGTACGGGAATGCCCTTAGTAGCCTTATTCCATCCGGGCTTGCAAAGAAAATGTCTTTTATCTTGTTTGTTTCCGGGTCAGAAGTGTACTCAACATAATACTCGTTCTCTTTACACTTTTTGAAGAACTCTTGCACGACGGTACGTCCTTCCATTCCTTCCCTCCTGAACTTCTGATTTATGTTATAAATTTGCTTGATGCTCGTCACATTGTCTGGGCTGGACAACATCCCCAGTACGTGCCTCGGTTGTACATGTACTTCAGCCATCTCTCTAATCACCTTCAACTCTTCCTTTGTGGGACGACCAGCGTACGCGTTTCCGTGCAGGTTGTCGCTTATGACATGATTGTGCGTTCCCTTGCGCACAACAATGTTCCAGCAGTCCAGCGGTTCCTCAAATACCTGCAAGAGGAACGGACAGTTGCACTGTCTCACTCTAGTCCTTATCTTCTCGCTGGGGGATTTGGTTGGCGTGCTCTTACCTCTCCTCTGGCACGCTAACCACGTCACAGGCCTTCTACCATTAGTCCCGCTATCAACCCTGTAGTTGACGAGCACGAAGTTGAGCTTCTTCGCCTCCCCCTTAGCCCATTCAATTATTTCATCTCTTTTGTTGAAGACCTGATCTGTAACAAAGTACTCACTGTAGTCCTTTGAAGTTATTGGTTCAGGTGTGGCCACATTCTCGAACTTGGGTAGGGTGTATAGGGGTGCCCATCCCCAAAATTCAGGACCTTGTTCCATGCTACTCTGGCTTGCGAACCTTGCCGGACAACTCATCCTTGGGGGGCTATCTTCGTCGTCCGTCAAGCCAAGACTGAATTTCGGAATTGGACAATCGAGTAATGACTCATCCCGTCTTTGTGACACGTTTGTGTAGCCCGAGTAGGGCACTTGATATGGCACTTGAGGTTGTAGGCCGTCATAGTACATGGTTGGGACCTGTATTCGATCCAGGCTTTCATATGAATCAGGAACATAGCCATGAGAAGGAATTTGCTCTCCGTGGTAGAATGATGAGCTATTGTCGTATGTGTCTCGTGCAAACTACACGTTACAACAATAGATGTACCAAAAGTGAGCTCGTATAACTAAATGTGAATCACCTTGATCAACATAACATAACAAGCTGCAACATATAGAACTAAATGCAACATAACATAACAAGGTGCAACACAACGTAATAGGTAGACATATATGCTAACTAACTGTAGTGCTTAATGATGAAATAGATCATATGCTAACTAAATGTAGGGCCTAATGACGAAATAAATCGTAAACTTATGGAACCAAAATGAATAAATAAATCATACTACTACGACATAATGCAACATACGTTCATCATGCTCAACACTACTGCACCTCTACAAGAGTAAACATATATGCTAACTAACCTCATTGTTGTAATCTCCAGGTAAGTATGATGTGTTTGGATCCCCCCCTCGATCCATCCGTTCATCATGCTCATAATGACTACGTTCGTCACCCTCTTGATGTTTTACTCTCTCAATGCTCATTTTCTTAAACTTTGATAAGAAAAACTTCTTCATTTTGTTAGAATGGAGAGAAATGATGTGAGTGATTTGGTGAATGAAGATGGTGATGTGTAGGGGTTTAAATAGAAGAACATGAAGCTATTTTTGTGGATGAAATGGTTCAAATGTTGCAGGTGCCGGTCATGTCGCTGCACCCTTGAGTTGGAGACATAATTACAGAGGCATGGGCTTGATACGATAGCCTACTTCTGGCTTTTCAGTCTAGCTTGCGGCGCGTGACGGCGGAAACATTCCTCGGCGTGACGGCACGGGAGTGTTATAGCGCGACGTCCTGCGCCACCCCGGACGTGACGACCAACACATTATTGGGCTATAACACAAACTTCACATACATGGCCCATTTAAGGGGTGATTTTCATGTTCACTATGCAGTGTGTTCATGGGCTGTTGACATTGAATTTATGCATTGGAAACATGAGGACACTAGCTGTTACAAAGTAGACATTAGGACGGGGATAAATTCAAGTGTCACTTAATGTCACAAGATCTCAATATAGGTCATCACATCAACATTATTAAAACCACCTAATACATCCCTTTCATTCAATACAAGTACGTTTTCATCCTTCTGAACACCCTTACAGACCCACCCAGCCTAACACTATCATTTAATGTGATTTTCTTGTCAAAAATAGCATAAAAAGGCTTAAATAACCATTACAACTAATAAAAATACTTACGAACATCAAAAACACCTCCTATCAATAAAAGACCATACCGTCACGCCTATTATAAACTATGCCGTCACGTTGTATCTCGCCAACGTCGTCACGGCATCGGTTAAAAATTTACTACGCGACGCCCTTGGCTTTGTCCAGCGTCACGCCCGTTTTTGCCTCTGCCGTCACGCCCTTTTTCCTCCCAACGTCACGCCTGTTGCAGGTCTCGTCGTGACGTTTTCGTGTGCGAGGGTTAGCAAAACCACTATGCGACGGATAGCCTATCCGTATTTATAACTACTTCACAATTTATCCTCACCCTAAACTCACTTAATGTCCACTTTTAAATTAACTAACGTATAAGGTTTTTGGTATTTTTCCTCATCAATGGCTAGAGTTTTGCATATTCCAATGTTCTAAATTGCCATTACACCTCACCTTTTGCATTCTAAATGGTCATTACACCTCATCCTTTACAATTCTTCCGTCCTTCTGAATTCAACCCGTTCTTCAAACTCAACTTGGTTTTATTTAAATTTTCCAATGTACCATTTGATTATTCTTGAAATAAATGTGAAAAAAACTAAAAAACTCTCAAATAAAGACAATTAGTTAGGTAATATAAATAGTTAAACAAAAATTCTCATCCTTTATTACTATTAATCATCAACATCTAATCTAATCTAGGATTTATTCGCCAAAAGCAATTATAATAGCGTTAATTAGAAGTCCATTTTTTACAATAATGATGTTTGGTAAAATAAAATTATAACAATATTATAAAGATTTTAGTTTTACAAAATTGACACGTTTTAAATATTTAAAAAAGACTTTTTTGAAATAAGTCTATTACTAAGGAGCTCTTACCAAACAAATCTCTAACCTAATAGAATTCATTTTAATAGTTAATGTACTCTAAGTCAATTTTTTGAAATTTTCTTTTCCTCTAAAAACTCTATTAATCAGTTTTCCTTTCAAAGTCTTAATGTAAAAATATTATTGTTTTTTATTAAAATATTCATTATATGTTTGATTTGGTTGTAGTGCAACTTGTAATCTTGTTTGAATTGGTTATGAAATTATCATTTCTATATTATTGTAGGTCAAATATAGAAGAATGAGGTGAAACAAGTTTTTTTGTATTGAATAAATGATATTCCATGATTTAGGAGGGAGATTTATAATATTAAAATCATGACTCTTTTTCACTTAGTCACTCGGTTTGAGAATATAATGTAAAATATTTCTCACTTCATTCAATTTTAGAGCATATAATATAAATTATATTCACTTCATACATAATATAAACCAACAAACCAAAGTCCGTGCGAAGCACGAGCATATACAACCTAGTATACTATAAAAGTTGAGTTGGAGGTCAATTTATTACTTCCAATTCAACTTCTAAATTCTGAATCTACCTCATAAATTAAGACTAATATGTTATGACATTACCTATTATGCCTCTTATAACAATCCAAAATTACATTCAACCTTGTAAGATAAGTCGGAAAATTAATGACAACTCCTATTATGTCCCTTTCAACTTCTTCTTTTTGTTGGTGCTGCTGCGCACGCAGCCATTTTTAAAAATTTGTAAGCGCAATAACAGCGCCCGGTGCTATTTTTACCCAAGGCTTTGCTACTTCAGGCTTTTTAGCTCAAATGAAGCAATCCACAATATTAGTCCCCGCTCTCCAATCCCAGTGGTTAATGATGCATGTAAGTATGATGATAGTGGCTTATGCAGCTCTTTTGTGTGGCTCCCCCCCCCCCCCCATATTTAATCTGATGTCACAAAACATAATGACTTCCTCATCCAATGACTAATTCAATCTAGAGGTGAGTTCCGGTGAAAACAATCCTTATGGTGTGAAGTGCGAAGCATGTTGAGCCATTAGATTAGAAAATGGAGGGCTGAGATTAAAAGATGGGTTTTTTAATGAATCCACGCGGTGGCATTTTTGTAATTAATGGTGAACTGTTATTTTTATTTTTCTTTACGTTTTTTGGGTGATTTTTTTATCCCTTTAGATGTGAACATTAGCGTGTTATATGTGAACATTAGTGTGTTATATGTGTACCCGAGAAAGTTCGCACTTCACATCATAAGGATTGTTTTCACCGGATCCTTATTCATTCAATCTATATATATCTATAATATAATATTATAATACTTGTCATGCCCATTATGACATCCAATATTATTGTAGCGTTCTAGCACTTTTATTAATTTACGAATCAACTTCTATTATAAATCACTATCTAATTTCTGTAATATTTAATATTTGATATCTAATATAATATTATAATACCTATTTATTTTATAAGGGGAGCCGGTACTCTCACGGTCATATATTATAATATTTAATACATATAAACATAGTTTTGTATGTTGTTAAAGTCAACTTTTTTATTTTATTTCTCCCTTTTTTCACTTCTTCTCTTAATTGTTTAATGCTGCATCTAATGTAGTTTATGTAGGTTACTGAATCCCTTCTTGCATTCATCCATGATGGTCGTTACAAAGATTGGTGTTGTCATAGTTAATTGAAATTATCATTACGCCTCCATCAATCAGATGTAACGTCTCTACGATACAACTGTTTTGTATCCTTGTGTACATTAAGGTGTATAAATTCGCATCTTTCATTCACATGAAAGGGTTGATCTTGCAATCTTATATCGAGTTCTCCATGACGCGTTTGAACCGTAATCGCATCAATGGAAAAAGGGAAAGCTACCATCATTTCAGAACTTTTCCTGGGGCTTCTTCATTACTTTTGACTTGTCCGTTTAACTTGAAATTGTCTCTTTGTTGTATATTTACATATGCATGGATCATCGAAACCTTAAATGTTTAGTCGGTAATCTCTTCTCACTCACTTTGGTGATTTTTTGTTCTTTAATTTCCTCACTTTTGAAATTTCATTATAAATTGTAGAATTGAGTTTTGTATGAGTGAAAGTTGGCAATTTATGGGTTTTTTTTTAATTGTAACTCAGTGATTTTTGTTGCACGAGAATACGAGATGCTCTTTTTTAGTGATTATTAATCAATTAAATATTATCCCTAACCTTCTAGAATATTTTGATTCAAGTTTGATTCAATACTTTCTTAGTTTTTTCTCCATCCGTCCATCGACATCCAGACTCAGTTTCTCAATATAGTATGTAAGTCTCATGTCTTCTACTCATCTCTACGTTCCTGAACTGTTAGTTCATCCGCTTTGAAGAGGAATTCTTAATATCTAATTTTTTAACGATCTCTATAATGTTTACAAGACATCGTATCTCTTCATATTATGTTAACTAATTTGGATCGATTTTGTGATGTTTAAATTTTCTTCCATGAGTGATTTAGCTTAACCTTTAAAATAGTTGACCAATGGCTAATTTAGATGGTTAATTCCGCTCGATTATGCTTCTCAGGTAATAACCTTGATCTTTCGCTAATCATTTACTTGGCATTAAATTTGTATTCGTTTATTCATTAGATTATTTTTTGTTATGCTTCTACTACTTTTAAAGGTGGTAAATTTTCAATTTTATTGTGCAAAAATATAAATAGACGTTTGTGTATAACATATATAGCCGTTTACAATGATGTATATATCCTTAGTGCGAGAAGAACACCCGTTATTTTCATCTCAAATATATTCCAATCCAATTCCAATAGAGTTCAATTAGTACAACCCCAAAATAACCTTTATTTGACTTGCTATTCATTTAGTTATACACTTAAAAACTGTATTGATAAGTTTTAGGGAATTCAAGCATTTACTTATATTATTAATAATAGTCTCTTACCTATCATAACTCCAATACCGATAAAAGTCTCATTCTTATTATAATCAAATACTTTATATACAATGAGTTAGAAAATACAAATTAGTTACACCACTTTAACAAACTCTTAGAATAACACAAGTTTTCAATTTAAAAAATCAAAAAGAGTATATAAAAATCCAAATTTAAAGAAGAAAACAATAATAAAAATAAAGATAGTCATAATAAATATATTATTATAAAAATACATATTAGTTTGAATGTTTTGAAGTATTACTTACCTTTCAATGTCATCCAACACAAATGAAATTTTTCCTTTTTTCTTATTTCCATTCTTTCACATCCCTCTAAAAAATGCTATTTTTTCAAAGACCTCTTAATTTAATGGTTTATGAAAGGGCTGGTAACACTTCATATTCTAATTTATCTTTCCCTTAGAATTGTTAAACTCTTCACCTTCACCATTCCTCACTTTTAACTCCCCCATAAATCATAACTACTCCAACATGGATATTATATGTATATATAACAAATTGAGCTAAAAGTAAGGGTCCGAATCTGGTGATAATAAAATCACTAAATAATAAAAAAGAATGAATCTGGGCCGTTGGTTTGTGCTTGATCTAACGGTCGGGGACGCGCATATGTCCACGCTGGCAATCCCGGCTACAGTCCACGCTCTATGTGTTCAAAATATGTTCATCGGTTGTGATCTATATGTTCACTATTATTGAGATGAATGTTCATCAAACATTTTAGGGTTAATGTTCATCAGTGTTGAGCTATATGTTCATCAATTTAATACTAAATGTTCACCAATGTACTGAAAGACGTTCACCAACAAAGTCAGGAGGAAGAAAAAAAGCGGAACGGAAAAAGGGAAAAAATGCTTCACCCACGCGCGCAGTACCGGCCGTTAAATTGTGGACAGATGGCAATAAATCAACGGCTGAGATTCATTCTTTTTTATTACTTTATGAATGTATTATTACCCGATACTTATCCTAAAAGTAAACATAGTATAAAAGGGATTAAAGACTAAAAACAATCTACGCATAGTGTATCATTAGTTATTACATTGAAAATAAAAATTATTTATATTTTTGAGTGATTAATATTATGAGAAATTTATATCAATTATTTTACATTTATAGAGTAATAATAAAAATATATAAAATAATCATAGAATACTACAAAATTTATTAATATTAGTTTAAAGTTAATTTCTGTTAAAAATATTAAATAGGCATAAATCTAATACATATAAAATAGAGTTTTTATAGCTGATTTTCTCTAATTGAGCTTATTTTTATTTTTTCCTAAATCCATCTCCGTCAATTTCTCCTTGATGACCGTTATAATTGTGGAGGTCTTCATGATATGAAACTCAATTATTGTGAAATCTATCATCTTTCCCAACTATAATATGCAATAGAAAGATCTTGAATATAGTGAACAAAATTACATTGGATTGAAGTTACAAAGAGAGGAGAGAAATTTGATTTATATATACTGAGTGAGAAATTGGGTTGGACAAGGAAAAAATTCTATATAAATCAGAATCAAATTCATTAAATTTATCGATTGCTTCTTCCTTGAGAAAATGTTGAATTACTAATATTTAAATTATAATAATGGATTGAATAATAACATGTAAATATGATATCCTATCAAACTAAAAATACACATCCAAGAGAAGTATATTGTAGGTTTCAATATACACAATAAAGTTCATACCAGAAATAATCATATAGCTCATTCCTAAAGAATAAAAGACATCTCCATGATAATACCATGTACTCATAAATAGTTGCATATTATAGACAACCACACGCCTTACGTTTGTTAATTTAATGAAATGAACTATTGTCTGATTGGATCATTTTTAATCACCTTATACACTACATTTTGTCTACGTGTTTCATTCAAACTTTCATAGAAAAACAAGGAAAAACAGTTTAGAATATATATATGTTATTTTCATACAAGATGCGACAGAAAAAATAAAGCCTGTGCAAAGCACGGGCACGGACAACCTAGTCTTAATATACTATAAAATTGGCATTGTTTGGCATCATTAATACCCTCCTTATTGTTTGACATCATTAACCTCTAGAATTCCTATTACTCGGTCCAATTTGTTCGGCCCAATTTGGTTGGCCCAATAGCACAATCTCTCCTCCTTAGCTTATAAATAATGACATTCTCCATTGTGCAAGAATATCTTCCTCTCTTCATCTCTTTTGAGAAGTATGCTCTGTAGTTGCCCACATACGGGATCTTCTACATCAAAAACTCGATTTTCTTCTTAGATCTAAATCGATTTGAGAAGTATGCTTTGTAGTTGCCCACATATGGGATCCTCTACATCAGAAAATCGAGTTTCTTCTTATATCTAAATCAATTTGAGAAGTATGCCCTCAAACTCAACTTGGATTTTTGTTTACAATTTCCCCAGTTGCCCTTATTTTCTTTAATCATCTTTTTGGAAATAAGTGTGAAAAAAAAAAACTAAAATCTCTCACAAAAAATGAAAATTGTATTAGCCTTCTACTCAATTAGGAAAGATAAATAGTCAAATTAAGTAAATTAAGCTTTTTGTCCCTTTGAATTCCAAGAGTCCACATAATTCACTTCTTATCCTTTATTACTATTAAATAAAAGTCGTTTCTTATTCTGAAACCACATTGAACTTTTGCTCTTTCTATGTTCCGACTCTTATTTGCACAAGTCAAAGGATCACCTCCATTGCTCTATAAATAAATAAATAAACACACACATACAGTCCTATAAAAGAACCCATCAACATGAATCTATACATCATATCATATCATATCATATCATATCATAGTCCCTATAAAGTTGAGTTTTTAAAGCATATTTCTCAACATACCCTTATTTTTATTATTGATCATTTTTGAAATAAATGCGAAAGAAAAACGAAAAACTCTCAAATACAATAGAAGTTGTATTAACCCTGTACTTGATTATGGAAGATAAATAGTCAAATTAATTAAATTTAACTTCATGTCTCTTTGAATTTCAAGACTCCACGTAATTCAATTCATATCCTTTAGTACAATTAAATATTCTCATTCTCAAAACCATCATAAACCTTTTCTCTTTTTATTCGGTGCTCCGACCCTTCTTTGCAGAAGTCAAAGCATAACCTCTATCACTCTATAAATACAGAAATGAATGCACGCATGCAGTCCCATAAGAGCGGCCATCATCATGAATCTATACATACAAATTAAAAAATTGAGTGGTTTTATTATTGGGAAAAGATTATCAATATCAAAGCGAAGTCAAATTTAATGTCAATTTATTCCTATAAATTTTTATTCTTCTGCATGTTTCTTCCATCTTTTCTATTACCTCAATTCTTAATATGTGTATATAGTTTGTTGTCATTTTAAGATGTTAGTTGATATAGTGGATGAAATGGAATTTAAAACTTTAAAAAATAGGCTCAAATAATAACAACGAAAGGTTACATACCTAATCAAAAACAATGTAATGTACAATAATCCATGGAGTATCACACATGGTCACACAAGTTACGTAATAAAAAAGCTTCAATTTCAAGTATGTTCTTGACCGACATGCACATTGTATGTTAAAGCAACAAATTATTCTATTAATTTCTAAGGAGAATGCCGCCTCAATTATATGTTTTCACCTATACAAAGATCCAACAACCCAAATACAAGCCCGTGTGAAGCACACAACTCTTCAATAAAAGTAATTTTCCTTAAAAAAAGAAAGACACAATAGCCCGTGCGTAGCACGGGCATGCCATCTCTAGTATATTATAAATTTAGGTTTTTGTAGTTGCTTTATTCATTAATGTCTTCATTGTTTTTTGTAGTTGTTTTTTGAAAAGGTTGTAGTTGCTTGCCTTTTTTAATAAGTGTTGGGCCGGATCGAATTTGTTTAAATTTTACTACCCGTGTAGCCAAATACGTACTTTTCCTATTTAAATTTTTTATTCTTTACATTTTATCATGCTAATTATATATTTCTAATTAGATTATGCGGGATATTAAGTTACTCACAATTTTTCTTTTATTTTTTTAATGATTTCTTTATTCCATTTTTCTGATGTACTTCAAAAGTTGGACTGAATATTCAATAATTTTTTTTTAAAAAATAATATAGTAATGACTATGAGGATATTTGTTGTCAAAATCAGACTCTTAAGACTAAATTATGAAAATAAATACAAATATAAGTAGTCTATTATAATTCAAACTATCCAATCTAACAAATAAAAGTAAAAACTATTCATATTAACACATGTGTAAATGTTCTCTCACATCGAAACTCTATGAAATTTTCCGACCATTGGATGTGTATAAAAAACCATGTTACAAGTTGAGATTTTCATCCTCCCACATCGGAAACTTAATGGAGTCTCCTTGCCTCTGAGGTGTATAAAAGGAGATGACAAGATCCTTGAGAGAAATCGGTTTTGTCTCTTCCTATTGAAGTTGAGATTAAATAATAGAAGCATAATAATCAATTTTCCAGTTTAAAAGTTCTATTTCTTACCTTTTATCATGAAAGTTAGATTTCTCAAATAGAATTATGTGGGATTTTCAGTTACTATCTCTCTGCAAATTTTTTTAATGATTTTTTTCTTCCATTTTTTTAGCATGTGTAGTTCATAAAAGTTGGTTGAATATTCAATAATTTAGTTAATTTTTATATAGTAATCACTACGAGGATATGTTTTGTTAAAATCTTACTCTTAACTCAAAAATTATGAGAAATATATAATTAATAAATATTCTGTTATAATTACATTTATACCCTTTAACCAAAAGGTTAAAACTATCCATATTTAAACACATGTGTAAATGTTCTCCCACGTGAAAACTCAATGAAATTTTTGATCATTGGATGTGTAAAGAAAGTCATGTTACAAGTTGAGATTTTTTAGCCTCCTACATCGGAAACATAATGAACTTTCTTACTCTTTGATTTGTATAAAAAGAAGATCACAAGATCCCAGATGAATTTTTTTTTGTTTCTCTTATTATTCAAGTTGAACTTAAAATAATAGAAGTCCAACAATCAATTTACCAGTTTAATTTTTTTATTTCTTATGTTTTATCATGACAATTAGATTTTCCGAATTAGATTATGTGGGATTTTCATTTACTAATGATCTTTCTTTAATTCTTTTTTTTTTTTTACGATTTTTCCTTCCATTTTTTCTTGTGTATGTACTTCATTAAACTTGGATTGAATATTAATAATTGAGAGAGTTTTTATATAGTAGTGACTACGAGGATATTTGTTGTGAAATCTGACTTGTATCATTAAAATTATGAAAAAAATATACAATTAATAACTAGTCTATTATAATTAAAACTATCCAATCTAACCAAAATAAGTTAAAACTATCCATATTATAACATGTTTGAATGTTTCCCCACATCGAAACTCAATGAAATTATTTACATTAGATGTATATGAAAAGTCATGTTACACGTTGAGATTTTCAGTCTCCCACATCGAAAACTTAATGAAGTTTTCTTTTCTTTGACGTGTATAAAAGGTGATCACAAGACCCTTGGTAGAAATGAGTTTTTATATTTCTCTTATTATTCAAGTTGAGCTTAAAATAATAGAAGCCCGATGATCAATTTTCCAGTTTAAAACTTTTATTTATTGACTTTTATCATGATAATTAGATTTTCCGAATTGAATTAGGTGGGATTTTCAGTCACATACGATCTTTCTTTAATTTTTTATTTTTAGTGATTTTTTTCTTCCATTTTTCTAGCCCATGTACTTTATAAAACTTGGATTGCATATTCAATAAATGAAAGAATTATCATATAGTAATGACTACGAGGATATTTATTCGGAAAATCTAACTTTTTGCACTAAAATTATAAAAAATATATAATTAATAAGTAGTCTATTATAATTAAAACTATCCACTTAACCCCAAAAAAGTAAAAACTGTCCATATTAACACATGTTCAAATATTCTCCCACATCAAGACTCAATGAACTTTTTGACCATTGGATGTGTATAAGAAGTCATGTTAGAAGTTGAGATTTTTGAGCCTTCCACATCAGATAGTTAATGAAGTTTCCTTCTTTTTGAGAAGTATAAAAGGAGATCACAATATCCCAGTAGAAATGTATTTTTGGTTTCTCTTATTAATCAAGCTGAACTTAAAACAATAGAAGCTCAATAATCAGTTTTCCAGTATAAATTTTTTTATTTCTTACATTTTATCATGACAATTCGATTTCTAAATTAGATTATGTAGGATTGTTAGTTACTAATGCTATTTCTTTAATTTTTTAATTTGTTTTCTTTCTTCTATTTTTCTAGACTATGTATTTCATTAAAGTTTGATTGAATATTCAATAATTAAGGAAAAAATTATATAGTATTGACTACGAGGATATTTGTTGTGAAAATCGGACTCTTAATATTAAAATTATGAAAAAAAAATACAACTAATAAATAGTCTATTATCATTAAAACTATTCAATCTAACCAAAATAAGTCAAATCTATCCATATTAACACATGTGTAAATGCTCTCCCACATTGAAATTCAATAAAAATTTAGACCATTGAATGTGTATACAAAAGTCATGTTACAGGTTGAGATTTTCAGCCTCCCACATCGGAAACTTAATGAAGTTTCTTCTCTTTGAGGTGTATAAAAGGAGATAACAAAACCCTCGGTAGAAATGGGTTTTTATGTTGCTCTTATTATTCAAGTTGAGCTTAAAACAATAGAAGCCCAATAATAAATTTTCCAGTTTAAAACTTTTGTTTCGTACGTTTTATCATGACAATTAGTTTTGGCGAATTGGATTATGTGGGATTTTCAGTTACTAATGATCTTTCTTTTTATTAACTTATTTTTTCTAGCATATTTACTTCATAAAATTTTGATTGCATATTCAACAATTGAGAAAATTTTCATGTAGTAATGATTACGAGAATATTTTGTTGTGAAAATCTAACTCTTAGCACTAAAATTATAAAAAATATATAATTAATAAGTAGTCTATTATAATTAAAACCGTCCACTTTAACGCAAAAAATGTAAACACTGTCGAAGTTAACACATGTTCAATTATTCTCCCACATCAAAACTCAATGAAATTTTTAACCATTGAATGTGTATAAATACTCATGTTATAGGTTAAGATTTTTATCCTTCCACATTGAAAACTTAATGAAGTTTCCTTCACTGAGGTATAAAAAAGGAGATCACAAGACCCCCGATTGAAATGGGTGTTTATGTTTCTTTCGTTATTCAAGTTGAGCTTAAAACAATTGAAGCCAATAATCAATTTTCCAATTTGTAATTTAAAAACATTTTGATTTGGTTTTTATCGTATCTGAGCATATACGGGTATGTGGGCATTTTTAACTTATCCATATTACACAGTCTATAACTTGTTCATTTTTACAAAAATATTATTCTTATTTCTTTCCTATATTTCATATATCAACATTTAGATTAATCAAATTTTTTGCACGAATAAAGTAAAGGATAACATATCTGTGTGTTGCTTAATAATTTACATTAAACACATACAATAATGTTCAATATATATATAGTCTCACAAAAAAAGAAAAACCCGTGCGAAGCACGAAATTATTACAAATACTTGCCTATATATCAAGTATTTACCATTACTAAAAAGTACATTGATACTCAATTGAGTGTATGTTCACGTTAATCACCACAATAAATGTATTTAATCAAATAAATACGGACACATCTAAAAAAATAGATACTAAACAAACTACTAGACGAAACATACACAAAGTACACTGTGTACGAAACTTACAATCAAACATACTAGAAAAACACATCCCCAAATGATATATCACAAACATTCGTTCGAACCAAAAAGGATGCCTATGATAACATATAAACTACATAGCCTGTGCGTAGCACGGGCGATGAAGTACTAGTTATTAAGTAAGTTTCAGAAGAATCATTTGAATTTAATAATTAGTTAGATTAAATATAACATAAAAAATAAATCATGAAATACATATCGCATTGTTATATCTTTAGGGAAGAATAATTAAATATAATTACTTTATTGGGTGAAAGTTTTTTCTGTGAACAACAAATATTGCATTGTTCGCCGAAGTCTTAACAGCACTTATGGTTCGACTATGCAGTTGTATCGTCCATTCTGACGAGGGTTATGCGTTAGCAAGGTGTTTCCATCTCGTTTGATTCCTTACAAGGCTAGTGGAATTACATTTATGGGTGTGGTTTATTTTACTTGGAGGCTTAGGAATGATGTTATTTTCAAGAATAGGATTGTTAATGTCGATGCACTTTCTAGTGAGTTTATCTCGGTTTGTAGATTTTGTATGGTACAGAAGCTGAGTACCAATAGTAGACATGGTAGGGCTATGATGCGGATGTTGTATGGGCAATAGTTTATGTGTTGGCATTTATAATTTTTTTACCATTTGGCAAAAAAAACAATACATCAAAATAGTTGACTCAGTTTAATATAACATAAAAAAATATAATACACATTGTATTGTTTTATTCTGAATGAAATCCATATTTAATATAGTTTGTTCATAAAAGAGAATGATTAATATTCTAATTATAAAGTAAGTTTTGAAAGAATAATTTAAATTTAATAATTAATTAGATTAAATTTAAAATATCTTATCAATTGTTCCTAAAAGTATGGAAGTTAAACTAAAAATAAATACTTTGAAAATAAAATAAAATAAAATCAATAGAAAAATAAGAGATAATAGTAAATTTAATAAAAAAATAGAAAGTATTGACTAGAATGAAGGAGATAACTTAAAATGCACCAATTGACCAACTTCAATATATAGGTGATGTGTAACAACTTTGTGCCGATTTGAGCAACCCCGAGCGATTAGCTCAGTTGGACTTCTTGGGCTTTAATTAAAATGCAGACTAATGAGAAGATTAGGTTGGATAATTGAAACGGACTTTGGTACTTAAAAGCTTGTTACAAGCTTCTCACACATTACTTACACATGAACAGTGAGAAAGATCGAGCATCTCCATCGTCCACTGTTGATGTTTCTAGTGTCGCTCTTCATCTTTGATCGTAGCACGTTGAGATCTTATGATGGCTTCGTCAGATCTATTTTTATTGTGAGTTGATCTTGCCTTAAAGGGGTTGGATTGTGTAGATGATCACTTGTATTCGTTATTAGATCTAGCCTTGTAATCTCGTTTGAACAAGATTATGTTAGCGCATTATCAATGTTTAAGGGTAGGCAAACCACCAAATTAGTTGATTGTTGGTTTCCTTCTATTAAATTATGTTGGAAATTACTTATATTTGTTCTGTTTAATTAGGACTTTCTTCTAATTTTAATTTGGATTCGGTTCCGATGCAAGCAACGTTTATAATGTAGAATGAAACAAATCTATCATTTCAAGAAAATGCAAGTCAACGACTCAAAAATGCTTGCAAAAAAAAAATGCATACTAGAGCCCAAAAAATGCATGTCAATAAAAATACAAACCGAAAACCAAAAAATGCATGTAAAAAAATTCATAGCAGATATGCATGTATATTTTGTATGCAGTTTGAACACATTGACATGCACTTTTTGTACATAAACATGCATTTTTCGAACATAAACATTCACTTTCAACGCATAAACTTACATTTGATCTTAAATGCATTTTCAGCTGAACTTGAATACATTTCAAGAAATAAACATGCATTTTCAACATATATGCCCATATTTCCGCATGCTTATTTTTGAAATGCATTCAAGTCAACCCACAATGCATTTTAGTTAAAATGCAAGTTTATGTGTTAAGAGTGCATGCTTATATGGAAAAAATACAAGCTTATGTGTTAAAAGTGCATGCTAATGTGTTAAAAATGCATGTAAAATATAGATGCTTGACTTGCATTTTTATTGATATGCATTTTTAGGCCTCCGACATGCATTTTTTATTGACATGCATTTTTAAGCATCTGACTAGCATTTTCTTGAAATGATTTGACGGTCTAAATTTGTTCTCATTTTACACCATAAGATTTGTCTGCACCTTATACTTTTCCTTTTAATTTTAAATTAGAAAATTAATGAAAGGATTGAAATAATTTCATGTACTGAACTGAGCTGTCACACGTTTGGTTGTGCAACTATGTTCTCGTGTTGCAGTTGTAGATCACAATTGCCATTAAAATGACAGCTACTGAAGAGCAATTCTAATCAGATTTGGACTTTCATCAATAATTGCAAGTCTTACAATAACATAGCAGAATGGACATATAATAATTAGACATACAACCAAGTAATACAAAAGTGGTTCTCTTTTCACTCCCTTTTAGATTTTGAGAGGACTCTCTTCCTCTGCCCAAGCATGTAAGTGTACATGTGTGGACTCCCTGCAATACATCCATAATGTATTACAAATAGTTTGATTATAAACTAGACAATTTTATCTCAAAACTTTAGAAATTTCATACCAGGAATGTACATCAGGATACTTAAGATGCATGCATAGTAGTAGTCAAAAGAGAAGTTCCATTTGTTGGGCATTCTCACACAGAACTTCTCAGATACCTGAAAAAGATTAGGTCAATTTAACATAACCCAAAATATATGAAGATAATAAATATTCATGACATTTTCAGTTACCTTGACATAAGGTAGGGCGACATATGCAAGACCAACTTCACTAGATATCCCAATAGGATACAACACAAGGAAAGTGCTATACCTGCATTACCAAATTTATGACACTTTCTATAACTGACAAACACTGAATTAACAGCACAACTGCATTAAACTGATCATGTATGTACCTTAGCCACAAGAGAAACGAAGGTGTAAAGCCAAATGCTTCTTTCACCCCAAAGAATGAATATCGAATGATCTGGAGAACAATAATTAGACCATCTAAGAACATCTGCAATTTTTGGTATCTCTAAATTGTGATTTGTGTGTAGAACTGACCTCTGTAATTGACCAGCTAAGCACTAGAGATGAAACAAGCATGTGGGTTCGAACCTGCGAAAACCCTAATGAATTTAATTCTCAGTATCTCTAAAGGGAAAGAGGGGAAACAGTAATAAGTAGTAACCTCAGGGTAACTGTAAAGAACTCCCCAAGCCAAGAACAGTCTTGATAATATCTGAGGTAGAGTCGCTGATATTGGAGACCTCACTAAACCTATATGTATATATATAATATATCATCAACCGTATTTAGCAGTTAGCACTTGACACAACGAATTACCACTGAAATTTATTGTTAAGGTCAGATCAAGCTGTACTTACCCACTAGAGAATGAATTATCTGTATTTACAAAGGAAAAAAGAGAGAAGAAAACTGAGTAACCGAACAGTTAAGTGAGGAATTTTGATGTTTATAAATCGAAATTAAGATGAAAGAGTGACCTCCAAAATGGCGGCGGATTGTGCAATTAAGAGGGGTCTTTCGATGGCTGGGTAAACGTGTTCGTAGCCCTCTCCCCTCAGTGTTTTGACAGCCAAAAACAATACCTGCGTCCTGAATATCAAAATTGGAAAAGCTCTAAAAAAAATCGAACCATTAAACTTCAATAGAGGAAGGAACAAAAAGGCAAGGTTGATTACCAGCCGAAGAAGACAGCCCAGTTATAGATAGAGAGATAAACGCGCCTTAGGATGGAGAAAACACCCGCCATTTGTAATACTGCGAAATTACAAACAGCAGAAGCAGAGCGGAGAACTCGAGGTTTTAATTATAGCTATGGATACGAAGTATGGACAGAGAAGGACGGAATTCAATTTGATGAACGAGTTGTTAGCATGTAGGTGGCTGACGAACCAATTTGGGCCCCACGAGTAGCTTGGAGTTGGTAATGAATGAAAGACCAAGTGAATTTGTGCTGGGTTTATGGGCCTCAAGTGAAATTTGGACTCGGATAATGGGCCTCGAAGTTGTAGCAATCTTATCTTTCTCATACAAAAGAACTTGATTTTCTAAATCGTAAAATGGATAAGTCCAAAAATAAATAGACGCGTCCTTTCAACTATTTTTGAGTCTTAGATCACAATTTTTGTCATGTGCAAACAATATCCATAAACTATATCCATTTCCATTATTTTTTTTATATTAATAGTTAATAAAGGGAATCTTCCTCAACAAGGAGTATAAGTGATCATGCTTACAAATTTAAAAATAAAACTAAGGAGAAGAATGCGAAAGCCGCAAATCCTCTCTCATAGTCCTGATATAATCATCAGTACGTTACAAGTATTATTAATTTCTAATACATAATCTAAATCTACTCTTTCTGAGTTTTTGGATGCCAAAAGGTTTGATGCACAGTTATTTTCTCTGAAACAGTGAAAATTTTTAATCTCCTTGAACTACTTGAGATCTTTCTCAAAGTCGTGTACAATGGTCTTGAATATCCTTTTTCATTATTGATGATGTACCACAATTATGTCATATTCCTATCATAATTCATATGTACTAATGAATTTTCATCTTCCATTTTCAATGTGCGAGAATTTCCACCAAAATGTCCTATATTACAGATATCATCTTCTCTCACTTTTATTTTGAAAGGAATCCAGATATCATCATCTTAAAATGGGTGCATAAGATATAAAATTTGAGCTGGGTTTAATGGGCATCGAAGTAAATTTGGGCTGGGCTTTTTCGCCTGGAAGCAAGACCAGTAAGCTCAGCCCAGATTAATGTTCCGTCATGGGCACTTGCGAAACCACGTGTTAGTGTTTAGAAGGCACGGCAATTTTTTATTTTTTTATTTTTGAAAAAAGAAAGAATTAGGGGAGCTATAAAGGTCTAGATAACAGCCGCTCTAGAGCATCCTTGCGGATGAGAACCAACAGCTCTAAGTCTTCCCTCCAGTCTCTCATCCCATTCAGCAAACCTAGCTTGGCTATCCTATCAACCACCTGATTGATTTCCCGAAAAACATGCGAGAACCTAAAAGCAGGACAAAACAAAAGTTTAACACAAATGTCATTTACAATTTGGTTAATCTCCCAGGGACAATACCAAATGTCATTCAACACGTTAATTAGGCACATGTTGTCACCTTCAATTTCCACAATGGAGAGATTCATTTCTTTGATACATTTTGTTGTCAGCCTTAAGGCGCAAGCCTCAACTTGAATGACCGAAAGGTTGTTTCCACATTCATTCCCCATGGCAAGCACTTTCCCATATGAGTCCCTAAAAGCCCATTCCTGCCTCACCATTCGAATTCACAGCACCGTCAAAATTAACCTTGACTCTATTCCCAGAAGGTTTAATCCACTGAATATTTTTCCTTTTCCTCCTACTTCCATTCTTATTCACCTTTTGATCATTTCCCACTAATTCACATCCTTCTTTGTTTAGATTCTTTGTTTTCTTCCAGTTTTTCTAAGTTCTGAAATAAAGTCTTTTAAGTTCTTAATTTTCTTTTCTGGATTAGTTTCGAATAGACATTGGTTCCTAAACATCCAAATGACCCACCAAACAGTAGCAAGGGTAATAGCTTGTTCCGCAGACAGAAGACAAAACAGGCTATTAAGGATTGCTTTTAAGGGAGAATTATCAATTTGTATGTTTCTCATGATCTACAGGATCGACTCGTCTTGAAGTTTGATTTGATTAATAGTTAATAGGCATTTAAAGAATAAATGAGTGGCATTTTCCAAAAAGCTTTAGCAGCTGACACAGCTCAGCGGCACTGCAATTTGCTTATTAGCTAAATTCCCTTTAGTAGGTAGCCCATCGTGCGCCATTTTCCACAAAATTTTTTTGACTTTAGGGTACGAATCAATTTTCCAAATCCAAGAAAAAACATCAGTTTGTTGACTCTCAGTCTTTGTAAGCAAAGCATATGCTGACTTAGTATTAAATTTACCATTTCTATTAGGGGACCACATAATCTTATCCGGCATATTATTGCTAGGAAGAGGAATGTTAGAAATAAGATCCACACCCTCATGGTTAAATATCTCATTTAGTTTGATCATATCCCACTTCTGGTCATTAATTAAAATATTAACTTTATCATCATTTTCCATATCCACATTTTCCCTGCATATTTCTCCAATATTCTTCCCTATTAACCAAGTGTCCTTCCATAATCGCGTCGATTCCCCATTACCCAGACACCAAACCAGGCCTTTATTGAACTCCAGAATGAGTTTAATGAGTTGCGACCATTGCCAAGACTTATTGTTTCCTTTTCCGATATAGTCCTGAATATTACAACCTTTCGGGTATTTTTCTTTCACGATGTTAACCCATATATTCCTGGGTTCTGCCAAGATTTTCCAGAGGAGCTTCATTTGGAGGGCTTTGTTCATCACTCCCGCTTTCCTTATTCCAATGCCCCCATTGCTTTTAGATTTACATATTTTATCCCAACCAATAAATGGAGAATATTTCCATCTTTATTCTAAAAGAAATTTCTACTAGTTCTATCAAGTTCATCATGAGTAGATGAGAGTAACATAAAACTTTGTATAATGTAATTTGATTTGGCCGAGAGGTTCGCTCTTATAAGTGTCGCCCTCCCCTCCTGGGACAAAGAGGAGGCTTTCCACTTGGTTAATTGATTTTTAGAGGAGAGAATAATGTCCTTGAAAGTGTCCCTATTGACCCTACCATTGATAATTGGGCATCCCAGATACTTCTCCAGAGCGGAAGAGAATGGGATATTTAGAATTGATTGGATAGTTGTTTTTGCGTGGTTACTTGTTTTAATAGTAGTTTGGAAAGCAGATTTATGGAAGTTCACACATTGTCCTGAGATTTCGCAGAAATCATCAATAATCGTTTTTAATGTTTGTGCAGCAGCTTGTTTTGCTTTTGCAAAAATAATGATATCATCCGCAAATGATAAAAAAGGGATAGTAATCTTATTCCTAACGATAGGAAAGCCAATATTTTTGTTTTCGTTACTTTCAAATTGGAGTTTCCTAGCAAAGATTTCCGCACACAATATAAACAAAAAAGGGGAGAGAGGATCACCTTGTCTAAGCCCCCTGCCAGGTATGAACATATCCGTTGGGCCATTATTAACAAGGACAGAAAATGAGACCGTAGTAACACATTCTCTAATCCAACTTATTACTATTTCATGGAATCCAAATTTGTTAAGGACCACAAATAGGAAATCCCATTCTATTTCATCATAGGCTTTTTCCATGTCCAGTTTGAGGGTCATCCAGCCTTCCTTCCCTTTTCTAGATTTAAATGAGTGGAAAATCTCATGAACAATAAGAACGTTATCCTGAATTGCTCTATCCGCAATAAAGGCACCTTGAAGAGGATGGATAAGTTTTTGGAGTATTGGTTTAAGTCTTCTTGTCATTATTTTAGAGATAGCTTTATAAATTGTAGAGCACAAGCTAATCGGACGATAATGATTAGTACTTGTAGGGTTGTCACATTTAGGGATAAGTGTTATGAAAGTATGATTAAGTTGCTTGAGCATACGTTCAGAATGGAAGAAGCTTTTAATAGCTTTAATGACAACCGGTCCAACAATATGCCAATATTTTTGATAAAAAATAGCCGACATACCATCCGGGCCAGGTGATTTTCCTTGACCAATACTAAAAATGGCTTGTTTAATTTCCTGGTTAGTAATTTCTTTCATAAGCTCCTTATTATCATCATTATTCACCTCATTCCCAATAAAGTTTAGGAAGCCAACCATTTTTGCTCTATTAATGTTACCTTTCTGAAATCTTTTTTGAAAGTCATTTTTAACTTCATTCCTAATGTTCTCATAGCCAATGATCACAGTCCCTTCCTGAGTCCTAAATTCTCTAATAATTTTCCTATTCCTTCTACCAGATGCAACCCTATGAAAATATTTAGAATTGGAGTCAATAAGTTTGATGTGTTTAATCTTTGCTCTCTGATTCCAGTATTTTTTATGAAAGGACAGAAGACACTCTCTTTTGCTGATAAGCCTATCTTGTGAAACCAGGCTTGGAGATGGATCAGAAAGAATCTCTTTTTGAACATTAGTGAGCTTAATCTCGATATCCTCCAATTGTCTAAATATGTTTCCAAAAGTAGTTTTATTCCATTTTTTCCCGCGACCTTGACCAACGCCGTTTTCTTAACTAGTTTGAACAAAAGCGAGCCCTGAATATCACATCGCCATGCTTGTCTAACAAGATTCTCAAAGTCCTTCCTTTTTGTCCATATATTTTCAAATTTGAAAGGTTGAGCCTTATACGAGATATTATTTACTAGAGTAGTTGTAATCAGGCAGTGGTCAGAAGATGAGAAAGCAAAGTTATGAGTTGAGATGTCAGAGAACCACTGTAAGAATTCAGATTGTACCAGAGTACGATCTAGTTTTTCATAAATTTTTGAGATTTCCGTCTTATTTTTTCTCCATGTAAATCTGTTTCCTGAGCACGGGATTTCCGATAGATCACATATGTCTTTAAAATTATTCAATCTAACAAATCTAGAGTAAGCCGGAGAGACCCCCCCTACTTTATCATCTGGAGAGGAGATTTCATTGAAATCCCCCATCACCAGACACGGAATCGGACATGATTTAATAAAATTACTAATTTCCAGCCAAAACTCATTTTTACCAGCCTCACCAGGTGGACCATAGGCAAAAATAATCATCATGGTTATGTCTAAGCTAAGAATTTTATATTTTACTGCCACAAATCTATTAGTCGAGAAGACAATCTCACATATTTCATCCGTCATTTGATAGCTTTTCCAAAGAATGCATAAGCCTCCCGACAACCCAACGGAAGGGACAACATGACAATTATCAAACCCTGCTTTACGCCAAGCATTTTTTGATGGTCCAGTCACCGATTTGGTTTCGACTAAGGCAATCATTTTAATTCTATTGATTTTACATAGAGCCTCGATTTCAGTCCAAAGATTCTTTCTGCCAATACCGCGACAATTCCATAGTCCGATCTTCATTTGATCATCCTTTCAAAGAGAATTATTCCTTTATTAGCTTTATGATTGTTACTGAGTCGTTTTTTTATCAAATAGCCCCTTCATCTTCCCATCTTATTCTTTCTTTCTTTTTTGTATTCCATAGTCGACTCAACAGACCAGACTAAACATATTATGAAAAATTTAATATTTGAGATATTCGAATTTAATTTCCTATAGGTATTGTAGATTTTATTGTGCACCACCACTCCGATTTTTATGTTATTCTTGTTATTGTTCCGGTTGAAGACCATTTTAAACGTCTTTTCCAATCTCCCATTAGTATTCTTCCAACTCCAATTT
The DNA here is from genome assembly GCF_046119375.1 of Phyllobates terribilis. Taxonomy (NCBI): domain Eukaryota; kingdom Metazoa; phylum Chordata; class Amphibia; order Anura; family Dendrobatidae; genus Phyllobates; species Phyllobates terribilis. The sequence goes on along the minus strand of NW_027368974.1, from coordinate 10,407 downwards.
TTATTATATCCTTGTTCCCGATTTTTTATATGGCAATGTATATTTTTCCTATTTTTTCCCCAAAGGAAGCAACCAAGACTCAGGAGGACATAACCCTCAATATGGTTATGGGAATCAAAACACAAGGAACCATTGAGAAACCATAAATAATTAATCAGAGGATCTTTAGAATTTGTCATCAGAATCCTAATGTTCCTAGTATCACATGGGAAAGACCTGGGGTAGTACCATATTCTAGGATTTTTCCTTCCTTTCTAATTGTTTGAATCCCATTTTCCTTAACCTTTTCCTCCAGTCCAACAGCGAAACCTACAGAGAGAGCCGGGCCGAACACCGAAAGCCCAGACCAAGGCAAGCCCACCCCAGCGAGCCCAAAACGGAGGAACCACCAACCCAACGGAGGCCCACCAATACAAAGGATAATAAAAACACCATATATTACAAAAGCCCACCGGCTAGGCAGTCCAATATTTTACAAACACATTCCAAATTTTTACACTAGGATTAGTCCAGGAATTAGCCAAAAGGGGAGATTTGTTCCTAGGAAATAGGCCAAAGCAAAAGGAGACTAGGGAACAGAACCAAAGACGACAACATTTGCAGAGAAAGCAAGCTCCACAAACCAAATATACAATAATTCCGAGACTAATCATATAAACCTTTTAAATCTTACTTCTTGATCCTTTTGGGCACAGCTGCTCTAGACAAGGCCGTATCATCGATCCCCTCCTTAATTTTCCTCTTGCTAGATGATGATTTAGTCTCACTTTCTTCATTAACCTTCAGGTTCCTTAGTTTATCCCTAACCGAGGCTGATGACGCGAAAGAAGGCTCAACAAGGTGTTCAGTCCCCATTTCATTCTGGTCATTCGAGTAGCAGCTCATTTGGTCCTCATTGATAAACTTATCGAGATCCTGGTCAGAGAATGTCGGGTCCAAATCCAGGAGGCCAGTGGCCAATGGACCACCGGGCACCGCGACATCCTAGACTTCGTAACAGTCAAGCTCGAGGAGTTCCTCCATCATCATGTCGTCATACTCGTTATCTTCAAACTGCAGTTCCTCCATTTCTTCGCTGTACTCCGAAGCAGCTTTACGCTGGATAGCCAAAGTCTCGGGAACATCAAGATCAACATGAGTCGGCGGGTCTTTTTCCTTGGCATTCAAAGCCGGAGCAAGGTCACCAAGCCTCACAACGGGCCCAACTGTCATGAAATAACATAAACCACCAATGCCCCATTTCAATCTTTCCATAATTCTAATGTCACTTCTATAAATAAAATTTGTTTTAGTACATCGATATTTACCTGGATTGTTTCCAATCTTTTCATCATTCCTGATCTTGGTCTGCATTCCATCCGAAGTCAGTTTCTCCTCAGCTGTAATACAGATGTTAGATTCCAAAGGAAAAAACATCATATGAACATGAACACCATCAGACCACCAAAGCTCATGTATTAAGATTTTCCAATTAACAATTATCAACATAAACACCTGCACTCTAGTCTTCCGATTATATAATCTGATTAGTCTAATACTCCTATTGAAAGTAATCCAAAACATTTTAACTAGAGTCCACTGTTGCCACTTATAATTACCTTATCCCTTCCCTTTGTCACTCTTCCGGCTAGCAGCATCATTTCCCAATGGGTTGATTCCTTCTGTACACATTAATTTCAGCATGGTATTAGGGAAATAAAAAACATTACCAATGTGATTAGAGTCCACAAAAATTTAATTGAGAAGAGTAAAAAGTTGAGACGCGAACCAGAAACAACGATAAGGGTTGGGGCATCAACAAACTCTTCCTCGTTGATTATGTACTGGTTAATTTCGTCTGAGTCCTCCGATTCATAAGTAATATGGATTCCACCTCGCCCCGAAAGATAAGCATTGCTACTTGGGAAGGGAAGATTCGGTTTGCCTCCCACAATTTTATTATTCTTTTCGACAACATTCCAGTCCCCGACAGTAGAGGACTCACCGTCCCCTTCCAGATTTTTCGACGATAGTTTCTTGAAAACAAGGTTGAGAGTAGGGATCACCCCACTCTTGTTGGGCAATCCTTGAAAATATGGGAGATTTTTCCGCAAGCACCACAACCCGCGAAAAAATCATCGAACCATAATGAGTACCTTATTTGATTAAAGTGCTCATCCGGGACCACGATGCTTTTGCCAAAGGTCTTTTCTATATCCGTGTTGATGAAGAAACGCGTAAAGAGATTCCAACACTCACTGTTGTGAGTGGGGTCCATTCGGAGGAATTTCCCAATGTGACAACCCTTGATAATAGTATCGAGGGCGTCCGCATTAGCAAATTCCTCCGGGAGATAGTGGAGGCGAACCCAAAGATCCAGTTTGGAGATAGATTCCGTAGTCGGATCAAAACCGGGATACCATTGTTTTAACAAAAGGAGTTGACTGAAAAAGTGATAAGGAGTGTTTTTCCACACCATATCCAAATCTGTTTGGTTTGAGAATGCAATCTCAAACCACCCCTTTTTTAGGATAGAAAAAGTTAAGGTTCCCTTGATTGGTTTCCATTCACTCCTCAGTTTAGAAAACAACCTAGGAAATTCCTTGGGTTCGCCCACAAGGAATCCCACTAGAGTCATTAGTTTCATTTTCCTCCCATTTTCCCTTGAAGCTGCCAGTTTTTTGAACATCTCAGTAGGATCAAAAGAGGGGGAAGAAACCCCCCCCCCCCTTCTAATCTTTCCACCATGGGAATTTCCACTCAAAGGAGAGTTGGGATTTGTTAAGATTGGAGATTTATTCCTCTTTTTTTTTTTGCTAGTTCTGCCTTAGCAAAGTTGATATTAAGCTTAGCATGTTCACACAGAATTGTACCTGACCCTTACTCAACCAAATCCAAATCTATTACTTGTTTCATTTCTCCAAGGCTACTTTGAGATCCCAACTTAAATTATTACTATTATTATAGCCCGTTACGTTACTTTGATCTTTAGCAGAGTTGTAAACTGAGCATTACACATTTTAACACAGCAAGTAACTCGTTCAATGCTTTAACCAAAAAAGATATAGTTATATTTAGTCTTGTTTTTTAACACAATATAAATTATAACTTTTATTAATTTAATTTTAGAAATATTTATTATAGAAAATAGATCTCGACAAATGTGCCTGGAAGAAATGAGAAAAATAAAAAAGGACGGAGAGAGTAGTTATTAGATGGTCAATTGAGTGACACCTTTATGTTTTTATTACTTACAAGCTATGTTGCACGGACACGGATACAGGGACACGAACACGGCAGGACACGGGGACACGGTAAAGTCAAAATATAGAAAAGTAGGACACGACATGACACGGCATAATAAATTATATATTTTTATAAATATATTAAATATGATATTAAATTCATAAAAATAATTAATAGTAAAAACTAATTATTAATGAATTTATGTAATCACACGGATGATGCTTGTAACATTAAATACGTCTTTATGGTGGATTTTATAGCATTTATATTATATATATAACCAAAATTAGGTAAATCAAGCCTAACAAAGAGATTGGATAGTTTTTAGTAAATTGACGGTATTATGATGCTATATATAAGTGATATAGGGAGCAAAAAGTGGGAAATAACATTAAAAAAGATCAAGATAAATTGTTACAAGATGTGTCCGGGTGTGTCCAAGGTGTGTCCGGTTTTGTTGACCGTGTTTTGACCGTGTCCGAGATGGGTCCAAACGTGTCCAAGTGTGTTCGTGTGTCCTACATGTGTCGGATACGGACACGGCTCTTTCCTAAACGTGTCCGTGCTTCACAACTTACAAGAAGAGGAGGTTGCTCTCCCCTAATCTTTGCTAGGAGAGAGATGATTTCATGGGGTGATTTGATTTCCCTTGATGAAGTGAATGAAACAGCTGATTGTAGTTTTGGGATTAGTTATTCTGTATTCTATGCTTTCTACAACATCTTAGAATTCCCTTTGATTGTCGTGACTTGTGAAATTCCATTGTTCATCTTTTGTGTAAATATACAATTTTGTTTCTTCATTATAAGTGACCTTCTGGGCTTCAATTGAAAGCATTATTATGTTTAGAGAAATTATTTTGGTGAATGGTAAGTCAGTCTGCAGGATAAAATGAAAAAGAAGATGATGAACGTTTTTCTTTTCTTTTCTTTTCGTCTTAACGTCTGTTAAAGCATCGCTGTGGTCATACTTCACTTAATGGAAGTCAGAATTTTCAACTTGTTGAATCTTAAATTCTTTCATATTTCACTACATTGTGTTTTACATAGATAAATGTTATGAAAGTCCCTTTTATAAAAGGTGAGATCAATCTGTTTAATATGAAGTGGATAAGAATGTGCAAGGCCCATTTTATGGCCCATCCCCGAGAGTCCAAGAGCTCAAGGCCCATCTCCATGCTTTAATCTTTTAATAAAATATTAGTGGAGTGGTACTTATAAAGTGGCAAATCTTGCCCTTCATTTCCGATGTGGGACTTATTTCCCATAAAAAAAATACCACCCGGATCCCTTCCAAGCACCCACTTTGAACAGTTTTTTCTCATTCACCCGGAACCCGATTAGAGCGTATGAATAGTCCATATTCAAGAGTTCGCGGAGAGGAAGCCATTAGTCCCTTCTCCCGGCAATTCCGACCACCAGAGCTAGCCGGAAAGTTGGTCGGAAGGTGCCCAGAAATCAGGTTCCAACAACCCCCTACATGAATAGAAAAGACTCTATTACATATGACGACTCGTTAGGTAATTTTTTTGAGAGTATAATAAAGAATCACTGCATCTGGGCTTGGTAGCATTTTTCAGCCTAACCACCCATTGTGATCAGCTATCAGACTTACTCGACCATGTAGTAGACTCGATGTCTTTGAACCACCCGGGCTTTGATGTAAGCTTAGACAACAACTGTCACACAGTTTCATCCTCTCACAGAACTAGGTTCTCTATCGTGCTCATTTCGGTCGTGAAATTTGCCTGGTTTATCATGACTGAACTTGGAGAATGTAGCCTTTCTCCATTCTCCTAGAAACGATCCCATTTCACACTCACAAGGTGATTGACCATCAAGGATATCTTTCTTACCCCACCTTTACTAAGGTTATGGAATCATTAAAAGCCAAAGATTAACCTAATACTCCCGCAATTAGCACTGGTAATCATCATAGGAACTGGGACGAGACTTATTGTCTCCCAATGCTCTTATTTCGAGTCAAACTTGATTTAGTTTTCCCCTTGAACCTACTTCTTGGAATCTCTAGTCCTGTAGGTAGGTATCCATCAAGCATCCTCTTATTCCATAGGCTTTAAACCCATTCCTCTAGATGATTTCATAACTTGCTCTCTTGACAAACCTTTAGTAAATGGATCCGCTAGGTTGTCAACCTACTTGATATAATCGATCTTGATTATACCATTTGAGAGTAGTTGTCTAATGGTTTTATGTCGTCGTCAAATGTGATGAGACTTACCATTATACAGGTGGTTCAGTGCACAGGCTATAGCCAATTGCGTGTCACAATGTACACGTATTGCCGGCACTGGTTTGCTCCAGATAGGAATATCTTCCAGGACGTACCGAAGGTATTCGACTTCTTCTACTGCTTTATCTAAAGGTATGAACTCAGACTCCATCGTGGATCTGGACAATAACGTTTTTTTAGAAGATTTCCATGACACAGCTTCACCACTAAGTGTGAAAACATATCCACTTGTGAATTTGGAGTTTCTAGAATCTGATATCTAGTTTGCATCACTGCATTCTTCTAGAACTGTTGGGTATTTTCCATAGTACAGACTATAACTCTTGGTGTTCAACACTCGAGTTATACCTTTCCAGTGGTTGTGTCCAGAATTACTAGTGTAACGACTTAGTACATTTATAACATGTGCTAAGTCTGGTCGTGTGCAGTTGGTCAAGTACATTAGACTGTCAATCACATGTGCATACTCTAGTTGTGAAATTGCATCCCCTCAGTTTTTTGTCAGATGAAGATGAGGGTCAACTGGACTTTTAGCTATACCACTAGAATGGTTCTTGAACCGAGACAAGGCAATTCCTTCGGAATTTCTGACGATCTTGATTCCTAGAATCACGTCAGCTAGTCCCATGTCTTTCGTGTCAAACTTTCCACAAAACATTTGCTTAGTTTGTTTGATCAGGGCAATATTTCTCCCCATAATGAGCATGTCATCTACATACAAACACAATAGAATATATCATGTAGGTGTATTTTTGATGTAAATGCATTTATCACTTTTATTAATGCTGAATCCATTTGTCATCATAACATGATCGAATTTCTCATGCCATTGTTTAGGTGCTTTCTTCAGACCACATAGAGACTTTACAAGTTCTCACACTTTGTGTTCTTGTCCAGGAGCAATAAAACCCTCAGTCTGTTTCATGTAGATTTCTTCTTCTTCTAAATCTCCATTTAGAAATGTCATTAATTTCTAGGTTTTGTAATGCTACAATAGCTATCAGCATTCTAATAGAAGTTATTCTCGTAACTGGAGAATAAGTGTCAAAGAAGTTTAGACCTTCTTTCTGTCTAAATCCTTGCACTACAATCCTAGCCTTGTACTTCTCTATTATGCCGTTGGTTTTCAATTCGTCTTGAAAATCCATTTGCACACAAGTGCCTTACTCCCTTGTGGTAGATCTACAAACTCCCGTGTATGGTTCTGCATAATGGAGTCGATCTCGTTTTACACTGCTTCCTTCCATGAAGGAGCATTGGGATTAGACATGACTTCTTTGAATGTTTTAGGCTCATTTTTTGAAAGAAAAGTCATTACAAATTCATCGCCAAATGATTTTTCCTTGCGAGCTCTTTTGCCTCGTCTAGGTTCATCATGTTCTACCTCTTCTGTTACGGGGACAAAAGTTCAAGCTTCTCCTTCCTCGCTTGTTCATTTCAGATTATGTCTATCTTTACATGGGAACACGTTTTCAAAGAAAGAAGCGTTTCTTGATTCCATTATTGTATTTACATGTATATCTGGTATATCTGATTTATGTACCAGAAATCGATAAGCACTACTATTGTGTGCATATCCTATGAAAATATAGTCAACTGTTTTAGGTCCTATTGGACCTTTTTAGGAAGTGGTACAACCACTTTCTCCAGATACCTCCACACTTTGAGGTATTTGTACGATGTACAATGCCTTTCCATAACTCATAAGGTGTCTTACCAATGACTTTATGTGGAATTTTGTTGAGAATATAGTTGGAAGTTAGTAGGGCTCCCCCCACATGTTCTGGGTTAACCTAGATTCTCCCAACATAGCGTTCATCATTTCTTTCAGAGTTCGGTTCTTTCGCTCCGCAACCCCGTTAGGTTGTGGTGAATATGGAGCGGTAGTTTGATGGACTATTCCATGTTCTTGACAGAACACATTGAATGGTTCACTGTACTCGCCTCCTCTATCACTTCTGATCATTTGGATCTTTTTACTAAGTTGGTTCTCAACTTCCAACTTGTATTCCTTAAATTTGTCTAAGACTTCATCTTTGCTACGTAGTAGGTATACATAACAATATCTCGTACAATTATCAATGAAGGTGACAAAGTATTTCTTACCACCTCTAGTTTGTACATATTTTAAATCACACAAGTTGGTGTGAATTAAGCCTAGAGGTTCGGTTGTCCGATCGACATGGGGAAATGCTAACTTAGTGAGTTTCGCTTGTACGCATACTTCACATTTGTCTTTACTTATTTTGCATTTTGGAATCATGTTCATGTTTATTAATCTACTAATGGATTTATAATTCACATGTCCTAATCGTGCATGCCAAATATTAAAAGACTCAACGTCATAAGCAATAGATTCATTCTTATTCATTGAAGTAGAAGCGGTTAAATCAGTTTTGGAAGGAACTGCAATTACATTCATCTTGACCAGTTCATCCTTAATATAATCATTCCCCAAATACACCCCATTCTTATACAATCAAGTTTATCAGACTTAAAATTAACTTCGAACCCATGCCTACTAAGTAGAATGCCCGAAAGTAAATTCCTCCTAATGTCCGGCACATGCAACACAATGTTGAGAGTTACGTCCTTTCCCTCAGGATCACTTTGCCGGTGCCTGCAACATCTGATGTAGATGAGTTTCCCATGTACATCTTCTGGTTGGTGCTCACTTGGTAGGTCTGGAACATCCCCTATCCTAGCATATGTGTCTTGTAGCCCCTGAGTCGTAGTGCCACTCCCTTGGGTTGCCTCCAACCATGTTGGTTTCAGACACCACACAACATAGATCGTCTTCCACTATGTTAGCTTGAGACTTCCCCTTCTTTTCGGTATTCTTTCTCCGACACACATCAGCTTTGTGCCCCATCTTCCCACAGTTGTGACACTTGCCAGCAAATTTCTTCACTGACAGCTTGTTGTTGCTGCCCTGGGCTTGGAACTTGCGCTTCTTGTTATGTTCAGCTAAGTTCACCTTTTGATGAGAAGGTCCCGATCCAGAAGTAGCCTTAGCAGACTGGAAGTTTGTCGACTGGATGACAATTAGGTCCTCAACTTTCATGTCCTTCTTTTTGTGTGTAAGCCTAGCCCTGAAAGCTTCCCAACTCAGAGATAGCTTCTCGATGATGCAAGCCACCTGAAATGTCTCGCATATCTTCATCCCTTCGGCTAGAACCTCGTGGATAAGCAGTTGAAGCTCTCCAACTTGCTCCATGAGTGGCCTTGAGTCTACCATTTTGTAGTTCAAGAACTTTTTGACCACGTATTTCTTCTGGCCAACATCCTTGTGCCTATACTTCTTCTGTAGGGCTTCCCCTAACTCTTTGGCCGACCCGACTTTACTGTACACGTTGTATAACGAGTCAACTAGTCGGCCCCAAATGTAGCCTTGGCATAGGTAATCCCATCTGTCCCACGCCAGTTGGACGCTCATACCATACGCATCATTATTAGGATCTAACACCACAGGACGAGTTTCTTTCAGAAACCTCTTCCTACACATGACTGTCAGGAAGAACAACATCTTTTCAAACCATGTTTTGAACCCTGTGCCATCAAACTTGTCAGGCATAATGCCCGTTTGTTGAACATTTGGCATGGGTGCCGGCATAAACTCCCGGTCTTCAACCTGGGTGCTAGGGACCCTGATGTATGGTAATTGGATGTCAGACAAGTCCATAGAAATGGTAGTCTTATTCCAACCCAGTAAGGTCGGACCTGCCATAGCCGTCACTAGAAGTGAGGCCGGCATCGACAAACCCACATGTTGTGTGGTCAGGTTCAATTGGATATTTACCGAAGGCAGACCATTCCCTGGATTCGGGAGTGTCGACTCAACCAACACATCCAAATTCGCATCCGTCACTGCGGACATGGTACCAGAAGAAGCACCAGCAAGAGTTTCGTTGATGTTTGACATTTTGAAAACTGTTCACAAAAAACACCACGAAAATATCAGACCAGAAAACACAAGAAATTAATTTAGAAATTAATTCTATTTAATTGAAGAACACAATAATTCGAAATATATAAGTTTAATCCATAAATTCAAAATAAAATAAATCTGAATATTTTAAATATTATTCTATTTTTACGAAAATTATATTAATTTCTGAATTTTCAAAGTTGATTTATAGGAATTAATTTTTGAATATTATTAAAAATATTCCGTAGGCTAATTAATATTGTTTCCGAAAAATCAGAAATCACGTATTTATGTATTTTTTTCTGAATGTTTTCTCAAAAAGTAAATCCTATTCAATTTCGAAAATAATTTAATAATTTCCAAACTGATTTTTCAATAATTTCTGAATTTATTTTGTGGATTTATCTGAATTTCCGAAATATATAGCAAATATTAAAATTCAGTTGCTGTTTTTATGAAAAAAAATCCAAACCAAAATGTTCAGAAATCCACGTTCTGAAAGAGCAAAACAAATTGGATGTTTGAGAAATCCCAAAGTTTGCTTGTTGACTTTCCACAAAATCAGAATGTATTGTTTTTTTAGAATGATACTCATCTAGAATATTATAATTAATTTTTTTATTATTTATTTATCTTTTATATTATATTATAATAATTTTATACCACAATGGCAATATTCATTTAGAGACTAGAGTATCATAATCTTTATTTTTTATTTTTTACATCATTATATCTGTCAAGTACAAAATATTCTATTTCTTTAACAATATTTGAATAAAAAAGTGATAGAAAGTGACCCCCATTTGTCATAAAATGTTTAAGAGTGAGTATCACAAATATAATACTCAAGTGTAATGATGATTTTGAACCACTAAAAAAACTCTTACACACCATTTATTTATTTTTTAGAATTGACCTATGATAATTGAAGTATCACCATTGGGAGTAGATGGTATTAGTAAGTAAAAAAGATTATTCTGAAGATTTTTTTCCCTTCTTGT
>NW_027368973.1:0-46004 GCF_046119375.1 Phyllobates terribilis | reverse complement strand
AAGCTAAAAATTTCAGAATTGCACCGTGCAATGTGGAGATATTACTGTTTGTGCATTTACAATATTCATTGATTTTTGCCATTGAAAAACGTCCAGAAATGTTTGAAGCTACTGACTGAATGAAAGGAGCTGGCATCTCACTCTCTTTGAATCTTCTTTATCATGCTAGGATTAACAGGAAAAAGCTAAAAATTTCAGAATTGCACCGTGCAATGTGGAGATATTACTGTTTGTGCATTTACAATATTCATTGATTTTTGCCATTGAAAAACCCAGAAATGTTTGAAGCTACTGACTGAATGAAAGGAGCTGGCATCTCACTCTCTTTGAATCTTCTTTATCATGCTAGGATTAACAGGAAAAAGCTAAAAATTTCAGAATTGCACCGTGCAATGTGGAGATATTACTGTTTGTGCATTTACAATATTCATTGATTTTTGCCATTGAAAAACATGTTTTCATATACCAGAAATGTTTGAAGCTACTGACTGAATGAAAGGAGCTGGCATCTCACTCTCTTTGAATCTTCTTTATCATGCTAGGATTAACAGGAAAAAGCTAAAAATTTCAGAATTGCACCGTGCAATGTGGAGATATTACTGTTTGTGCATTTACAATATTCATTGATTTTTGCCATTGAAAAACGTCCAGAAATGTTTGAAGCTACTGACTGAATGAAAGGAGCTGGCATCTCACTCTCTTTGAATCTTCTTTATCATGCTAGGATTAACAGGAAAAAGCTAAAAATTTCAGAATTGCACCGTGCAATGTGGAGATATTACTGTTTGTGCATTTACAATATTCATTGATTTTTGCCATTGAAAAACGTCCAGAAATGTTTGAAGCTACTGACTGAATGAAAGGAGCTGGCATCTCACTCTCTTTGAATCTTCTTTATCATGCTAGGATTAACAGGAAAAAGCTAAAAATTTCAGAATTGCACCGTGCAATGTGGAGATATTACTGTTTGTGCATTTACAATATTCATTGATTTTTGCCATTGAAAAACATGTTTTTCATATACCAGAAATGTTTGAAGCTACTGACTGAATGAAAGGAGCTGGCATCTCACTCTCTTTGAATCTTCTTTATCATGCTAGGATTAGCAGGAAAAAGCTAAAAATTTCAGAATTGCACCGTGCAATGTGGAGATATTACTGTTTGTGCATTTACAATATTCATTGATTTTTGCCATTGAAAAACGTCCAGAAATGTTTGAAGCTACTGACTGAATGAAAGGAGCTGGCATCTCACTCTCTTTGAATCTTCTTTATCATGCTAGGATTAACAGGAAAAAGCTAAAAATTTCAGAATTGCACCGTGCAATGTGGAGATATTACTGTTTGTGCATTTACAATATTCATTGATTTTTGCCATTGAAAAACATGTTTTTCATATACCAGAAATGTTTGAAGCTACTGACTGAATGAAAGGAGCTGGCATCTCACTCTCTTTGAATCTTCTTTATCATGCTAGGATTAACAGGAAAAAGCTAAAAATTTCAGAATTGCACCGTGCAATGTGGAGATATTACTGTTTGTGCATTTACAATATTCATTGATTTTTGCCATTGAAAAACATGTTTTTCATATACCAGAAATGTTTGAAGCTACTGACTGAATGAAAGGAGCTGGCATCTCACTCTCTTTGAATCTTCTTTATCATGCTAGGATTAACAGGAAAAAGCTTAAAATTTCAGAATTGCACCGTGCAATGTGGAGATATTACTGTTTGTGCATTTACAATATTCATTGATTTTTGCCATTGAAAAACGTTTCATATACCAGAAATGTTTGAAGCTACTGACTGAATGAAAGGAGCTGGCATCTCACTCTCTTTGAATCTTCTTTATCATGCTAGGATTAACAGGAAAAAGCTAAAAATTTCAGAATTGCACCGTGCAATGTGGAGATATTACTGTTTGTGCATTTACAATATTCATTGATTTTTGCCATTGAAAAACATGTTCTATCCAGAAATGTTTGAAGCTACTGACTGAATGAAAGGAGCTGGCATCTCACTCTCTTTGAATCTTCTTTATCATGCTAGGATTAACAGGAAAAAGCTAAAAATTTCAGAATTGCACCGTGCAATGTGGAGATATTACTGTTTGTGCATTTACAATATTCATTGATTTTTGCCATTGAAAAACGTCCAGAAATGTTTGAAGCTACTGACTGAATGAAAGGAGCTGGCATCTCACTCTCTTTGAATCTTCTTTATCATGCTAGGATTAACAGGAAAAAGCTAAAAATTTCAGAATTGCACCGTGCAATGTGGAGATATTACTGTTTGTGCATTTACAATATTCATTGATTTTTGCCATTGAAAAACATGTTTTTCATATACCAGAAATGTTTGAAGCTACTGACTGAATGAAAGGAGCTGGCATCTCACTCTCTTTGAATCTTCTTTATCATGCTAGGATTAACAGGAAAAAGCTAAAAATTTCAGAATTGCACCGTGCAATGTGGAGATATTACTGTTTGTGCATTTACAATATTCATTGATTTTTGCCATTGAAAAACATGTTTTTCATATACCAGAAATGTTTGAAGCTACTGACTGAATGAAAGGAGCTGGCATCTCACTCTCTTTGAATCTTCTTTATCATGCTAGGATTAACAGGAAAAAGCTAAAAATTTCAGAATTGCACCGTGCAATGTGGAGATATTACTGTTTGTGCATTTACAATATTCATTGATTTTTGCCATTGAAAAACATGTTTTTCATATACCAGAAATGTTTGAAGCTACTGACTGAATGAAAGGAGCTGGCATCTCACTCTCTTTGAATCTTCTTTATCATGCTAGGATTAACAGGAAAAAGCTAAAAATTTCAGAATTGCACCGTGCAATGTGGAGATATTACTGTTTGTGCATTTACAATATTCATTGATTTTTGCCATTGAAAAACATGTTTTTCATATACCAGAAATGTTTGAAGCTACTGACTGAATGAAAGGAGCTGGCATCTCACTCTCTTTGAATCTTCTTTATCATGCTAGGATTAACAGGAAAAAGCTAAAAATTTCAGAATTGCACCGTGCAATGTGGAGATATTACTGTTTGTGCATTTACAATATTCATTGATTTTTGCCATTGAAAAACATGTTTTCATATACCAGAAATGTTTGAAGCTACTGACTGAATGAAAGGAGCTGGCATCTCACTCTCTTTGAATCTTCTTTATCATGCTAGGATTAACAGGAAAAAGCTAAAAATTTCAGAATTGCACCGTGCAATGTGGAGATATTACTGTTTGTGCATTTACAATATTCATTGATTTTTGCCATTGAAAAACGTCCAGAAATGTTTGAAGCTACTGACTGAATGAAAGGAGCTGGCATCTCACTCTCTTTGAATCTTCTTTATCATGCTAGGATTAACAGGAAAAAGCTAAAAATTTCAGAATTGCACCGTGCAATGTGGAGATATTACTGTTTGTGCATTTACAATATTCATTGATTTTTGCCATTGAAAAACGTCCAGAAATGTTTGAAGCTACTGACTGAATGAAAGGAGCTGGCATCTCACTCTCTTTGAATCTTCTTTATCATGCTAGGATTAACAGGAAAAAGCTAAAAATTTCAGAATTGCACCGTGCAATGTGGAGATATTACTGTTTGTGCATTTACAATATTCATTGATTTTTGCCATTGAAAAACATGTTTTTCATATACCAGAAATGTTTGAAGCTACTGACTGAATGAAAGGAGCTGGCATCTCACTCTCTTTGAATCTTCTTTATCATGCTAGGATTAACAGGAAAAAGCTAAAAATTTCAGAATTGCACCGTGCAATGTGGAGATATTACTGTTTGTGCATTTACAATATTCATTGATTTTTGCCATTGAAAAACATGTTTTTCATATACCAGAAATGTTTGAAGCTACTGACTGAATGAAAGGAGCTGGCATCTCACTCTCTTTGAATCTTCTTTATCATGCTAGGATTAACAGGAAAAAGCTAAAAATTTCAGAATTGCACCGTGCAATGTGGAGATATTACTGTTTGTGCATTTACAATATTCATTGATTTTTGCCATTGAAAAACGTCCAGAAATGTTTGAAGCTACTGACTGAATGAAAGGAGCTGGCATCTCACTCTCTTTGAATCTTCTTTATCATGCTAGGATTAACAGGAAAAAGCTAAAAATTTCAGAATTGCACCGTGCAATGTGGAGATATTACTGTTTGTGCATTTACAATATTCATTGATTTTTGCCATTGAAAAACATGTTTTTCATATACCAGAAATGTTTGAAGCTACTGACTGAATGAAAGGAGCTGGCATCTCACTCTCTTTGAATCTTCTTTATCATGCTAGGATTAACAGGAAAAAGCTAAAAATTTCAGAATTGCACCGTGCAATGTGGAGATATTACTGTTTGTGCATTTACAATATTCATTGATTTTTGCCATTGAAAAACGTCCAGAAATGTTTGAAGCTACTGACTGAATGAAAGGAGCTGGCATCTCACTCTCTTTGAATCTTCTTTATCATGCTAGGATTAACAGGAAAAAGCTAAAAATTTCAGAATTGCACCGTGCAATGTGGAGATATTACTGTTTGTGCATTTACAATATTCATTGATTTTTGCCATTGAAAAACATGTTTTTCATATACCAGAAATGTTTGAAGCTACTGACTGAATGAAAGGAGCTGGCATCTCACTCTCTTTGAATCTTCTTTATCATGCTAGGATTAACAGGAAAAAGCTAAAAATTTCAGAATTGCACCGTGCAATGTGGAGATATTACTGTTTGTGCATTTACAATATTCATTGATTTTTGCCATTGAAAAACGTCCAGAAATGTTTGAAGCTACTGACTGAATGAAAGGAGCTGGCATCTCACTCTCTTTGAATCTTCTTTATCATGCTAGGATTAACAGGAAAAAGCTAAAAATTTCAGAATTGCACCGTGCAATGTGGAGATATTACTGTTTGTGCATTTACAATATTCATTGATTTTTGCCATTGAAAAACATCCAGAAATGTTTGAAGCTACTGACTGAATGAAAGGAGCTGGCATCTCACTCTCTTTGAATCTTCTTTATCATGCTAGGATTAACAGGAAAAAGCTAAAAATTTCAGAATTGCACCGTGCAATGTGGAGATATTACTGTTTGTGCATTTACAATATTCATTGATTTTTGCCATTGAAAAACGTCCAGAAATGTTTGAAGCTACTGACTGAATGAAAGGAGCTGGCATCTCACTCTCTTTGAATCTTCTTTATCATGCTAGGATTAACAGGAAAAAGCTAAAAATTTCAGAATTGCACCGTGCAATGTGGAGATATTACTGTTTGTGCATTTACAATATTCATTGATTTTTGCCATTGAAAAACGTCCAGAAATGTTTGAAGCTACTGACTGAATGAAAGGAGCTGGCATCTCACTCTCTTTGAATCTTCTTTATCATGCTAGGATTAACAGGAAAAAGCTAAAAATTTCAGAATTGCACCGTGCAATGTGGAGATATTACTGTTTGTGCATTTACAATATTCATTGATTTTTGCCATTGAAAAACGTCCAGAAATGTTTGAAGCTACTGACTGAATGAAAGGAGCTGGCATCTCACTCTCTTTGAATCTTCTTTATCATGCTAGGATTAACAGGAAAAAGCTAAAAATTTCAGAATTGCACCGTGCAATGTGGAGATATTACTGTTTGTGCATTTACAATATTCATTGATTTTTGCCATTGAAAAACATGTTTTTCATATACCAGAAATGTTTGAAGCTACTGACTGAATGAAAGGAGCTGGCATCTCACTCTCTTTGAATCTTCTTTATCATGCTAGGATTAACAGGAAAAAGCTAAAAATTTCAGAATTGCACCGTGCAATGTGGAGATATTACTGTTTGTGCATTTACAATATTCATTGATTTTTGCCATTGAAAAACGTCCAGAAATGTTTGAAGCTACTGACTGAATGAAAGGAGCTGGCATCTCACTCTCTTTGAATCTTCTTTATCATGCTAGGATTAACAGGAAAAAGCTAAAAATTTCAGAATTGCACCGTGCAATGTGGAGATATTACTGTTTGTGCATTTACAATATTCATTGATTTTTGCCATTGAAAAACATGTTTTTCATATACCAGAAATGTTTGAAGCTACTGACTGAATGAAAGGAGCTGGCATCTCACTCTCTTTGAATCTTCTTTATCATGCTAGGATTAACAGGAAAAAGCTAAAAATTTCAGAATTGCACCGTGCAATGTGGAGATATTACTGTTTGTGCATTTACAATATTCATTGATTTTTGCCATTGAAAAACGTCCAGAAATGTTTGAAGCTACTGACTGAATGAAAGGAGCTGGCATCTCACTCTCTTTGAATCTTCTTTATCATGCTAGGATTAACAGGAAAAAGCTAAAAATTTCAGAATTGCACCGTGCAATGTGGAGATATTACTGTTTGTGCATTTACAATATTCATTGATTTTTGCCATTGAAAAACGTCCAGAAATGTTTGAAGCTACTGACTGAATGAAAGGAGCTGGCATCTCACTCTCTTTGAATCTTCTTTATCATGCTAGGATTAACAGGAAAAAGCTAAAAATTTCAGAATTGCACCGTGCAATGTGGAGATATTACTGTTTGTGCATTTACAATATTCATTGATTTTTGCCATTGAAAAACATGTTTTTCATATACCAGAAATGTTTGAAGCTACTGACTGAATGAAAGGAGCTGGCATCTCACTCTCTTTGAATCTTCTTTATCATGCTAGGATTAACAGGAAAAAGCTAAAAATTTCAGAATTGCACCGTGCAATGTGGAGATATTACTGTTTGTGCATTTACAATATTCATTGATTTTTGCCATTGAAAAACGTCCAGAAATGTTTGAAGCTACTGACTGAATGAAAGGAGCTGGCATCTCACTCTCTTTGAATCTTCTTTATCATGCTAGGATTAACAGGAAAAAGCTAAAAATTTCAGAATTGCACCGTGCAATGTGGAGATATTACTGTTTGTGCATTTACAATATTCATTGATTTTTGCCATTGAAAAACATGTTTTTCATATACCAGAAATGTTTGAAGCTACTGACTGAATGAAAGGAGCTGGCATCTCACTCTCTTTGAATCTTCTTTATCATGCTAGGATTAACAGGAAAAAGCTAAAAATTTCAGAATTGCACCGTGCAATGTGGAGATATTACTGTTTGTGCATTTACAATATTCATTGATTTTTGCCATTGAAAAACGTCCAGAAATGTTTGAAGCTACTGACTGAATGAAAGGAGCTGGCATCTCACTCTCTTTGAATCTTCTTTATCATGCTAGGATTAACAGGAAAAAGCTAAAAATTTCAGAATTGCACCGTGCAATGTGGAGATATTACTGTTTGTGCATTTACAATATTCATTGATTTTTGCCATTGAAAAACGTCCAGAAATGTTTGAAGCTACTGACTGAATGAAAGGAGCTGGCATCTCACTCTCTTTGAATCTTCTTTATCATGCTAGGATTAACAGGAAAAAGCTAAAAATTTCAGAATTGCACCGTGCAATGTGGAGATATTACTGTTTGTGCATTTACAATATTCATTGATTTTTGCCATTGAAAAACGTCCAGAAATGTTTGAAGCTACTGACTGAATGAAAGGAGCTGGCATCTCACTCTCTTTGAATCTTCTTTATCATGCTAGGATTAACAGGAAAAAGCTAAAAATTTCAGAATTGCACCGTGCAATGTGGAGATATTACTGTTTGTGCATTTACAATATTCATTGATTTTTGCCATTGAAAAACGTCCAGAAATGTTTGAAGCTACTGACTGAATGAAAGGAGCTGGCATCTCACTCTCTTTGAATCTTCTTTATCATGCTAGGATTAACAGGAAAAAGCTAAAAATTTCAGAATTGCACCGTGCAATGTGGAGATATTACTGTTTGTGCATTTACAATATTCATTGATTTTTGCCATTGAAAAACGTCCAGAAATGTTTGAAGCTACTGACTGAATGAAAGGAGCTGGCATCTCACTCTCTTTGAATCTTCTTTATCATGCTAGGATTAACAGGAAAAAGCTAAAAATTTCAGAATTGCACCGTGCAATGTGGAGATATTACTGTTTGTGCATTTACAATATTCATTGATTTTTGCCATTGAAAAACGTCCAGAAATGTTTGAAGCTACTGACTGAATGAAAGGAGCTGGCATCTCACTCTCTTTGAATCTTCTTTATCATGCTAGGATTAACAGGAAAAAGCTAAAAATTTCAGAATTGCACCGTGCAATGTGGAGATATTACTGTTTGTGCATTTACAATATTCATTGATTTTTGCCATTGAAAAACATGTTTTTCATATACCAGAAATGTTTGAAGCTACTGACTGAATGAAAGGAGCTGGCATCTCACTCTCTTTGAATCTTCTTTATCATGCTAGGATTAGCAGGAAAAAGCTAAAAATTTCAGAATTGCACCGTGCAATGTGGAGATATTACTGTTTGTGCATTTACAATATTCATTGATTTTTGCCATTGAAAAACGTCCAGAAATGTTTGAAGCTACTGACTGAATGAAAGGAGCTGGCATCTCACTCTCTTTGAATCTTCTTTATCATGCTAGGATTAACAGGAAAAAGCTAAAAATTTCAGAATTGCACCGTGCAATGTGGAGATATTACTGTTTGTGCATTTACAATATTCATTGATTTTTGCCATTGAAAAACATGTTTTTCATATACCAGAAATGTTTGAAGCTACTGACTGAATGAAAGGAGCTGGCATCTCACTCTCTTTGAATCTTCTTTATCATGCTAGGATTAACAGGAAAAAGCAAAAAATTTCAGAATTGCACCGTGCAATGTGGAGATATTACTATTTGTGCATTTACAATATTCATTGATTTTTGCCATTGAAAAACGTACAGAAATGTTTGAAGCTACTGACTGAATGAAAGGAGCTGGCATCTCACTCTCTTTGAATCTTCTTTATCATGCTAGGATTAACAGGAAAAAGCAAAAAATTTCAGAATTGCACCGTGCAATGTGGAGATATTACTGTTTGTGCATTTACAATATTCATTGATTTTTGCCATTGAAAAACATGTTTTTCATATACCAGAAATGTTTGAAGCTACTGACTGAATGAAAGGAGCTGGCATCTCACTCTCTTTGAATCTTCTTTATCATGCTAGGATTAACAGGAAAAAGCTAAAAATTTCAGAATTGCACCGTGCAATGTGGAGATATTACTGTTTGTGCATTTACAATATTCATTGATTTTTGCCATTGAAAAACGTCCAGAAATGTTTGAAGCTACTGACTGAATGAAAGGAGCTGGCATCTCACTCTCTTTGAATCTTCTTTATCATGCTAGGATTAACAGGAAAAAGCTAAAAATTTCAGAATTGCACCGTGCAATGTGGAGATATTACTGTTTGTGCATTTACAATATTCATTGATTTTTGCCATTGAAAAACGTCCAGAAATGTTTGAAGCTACTGACTGAATGAAAGGAGCTGGCATCTCACTCTCTTTGAATCTTCTTTATCATGCTAGGATTAACAGGAAAAAGCTAAAAATTTCAGAATTGCACCGTGCAATGTGGAGATATTACTGTTTGTGCATTTACAATATTCATTGATTTTTGCCATTGAAAAACGTCCAGAAATGTTTGAAGCTACTGACTGAATGAAAGGAGCTGGCATCTCACTCTCTTTGAATCTTCTTTATCATGCTAGGATTAACAGGAAAAAGCTAAAAATTTCAGAATTGCACCGTGCAATGTGGAGATATTACTGTTTGTGCATTTACAATATTCATTGATTTTTGCCATTGAAAAACATGTTTTTCATATACCAGAAATGTTTGAAGCTACTGACTGAATGAAAGGAGCTGGCATCTCACTCTCTTTGAATCTTCTTTATCATGCTAGGATTAACAGGAAAAAGCTAAAAATTTCAGAATTGCACCGTGCAATGTGGAGATATTACTGTTTGTGCATTTACAATATTCATTGATTTTTGCCATTGAAAAACATGTTTTTCATATACCAGAAATGTTTGAAGCTACTGACTGAATGAAAGGAGCTGGCATCTCACTCTCTTTGAATCTTCTTTATCATGCTAGGATTAACAGGAAAAAGCTAAAAATTTCAGAATTGCACCGTGCAATGTGGAGATATTACTGTTTGTGCATTTACAATATTCATTGATTTTTGCCATTGAAAAACATGTTTTTCATATACCAGAAATGTTTGAAGCTACTGACTGAATGAAAGGAGCTGGCATCTCACTCTCTTTGAATCTTCTTTATCATGCTAGGATTAACAGGAAAAAGCTAAAAATTTCAGAATTGCACCGTGCAATGTGGAGATATTACTGTTTGTGCATTTACAATATTCATTGATTTTTGCCATTGAAAAACATGTTTTTCATATACCAGAAATGTTTGAAGCTACTGACTGAATGAAAGGAGCTGGCATCTCACTCTCTTTGAATCTTCTTTATCATGCTAGGATTAACAGGAAAAAGCTAAAAATTTCAGAATTGCACCGTGCAATGTGGAGATATTACTGTTTGTGCATTTACAATATTCATTGATTTTTGCCATTGAAAAACATGTTTTTCATATACCAGAAATGTTTGAAGCTACTGACTGAATGAAAGGAGCTGGCATCTCACTCTCTTTGAATCTTCTTTATCATGCTAGGATTAACAGGAAAAAGCTAAAAATTTCAGAATTGCACCGTGCAATGTGGAGATATTACTGTTTGTGCATTTACAATATTCATTGATTTTTGCCATTGAAAAACATGTTTTTCATATACCAGAAATGTTTGAAGCTACTGACTGAATGAAAGGAGCTGGCATCTCACTCTCTTTGAATCTTCTTTATCATGCTAGGATTAACAGGAAAAAGCTAAAAATTTCAGAATTGCACCGTGCAATGTGGAGATATTACTGTTTGTGCATTTACAATATTCATTGATTTTTGCCATTGAAAAACGTCCAGAAATGTTTGAAGCTACTGACTGAATGAAAGGAGCTGGCATCTCACTCTCTTTGAATCTTCTTTATCATGCTAGGATTAACAGGAAAAAGCTAAAAATTTCAGAATTGCACCGTGCAATGTGGAGATATTACTGTTTGTGCATTTACAATATTCATTGATTTTTGCCATTGAAAAACGTCCAGAAATGTTTGAAGCTACTGACTGAATGAAAGGAGCTGGCATCTCACTCTCTTTGAATCTTCTTTATCATGCTAGGATTAACAGGAAAAAGCTAAAAATTTCAGAATTGCACCGTGCAATGTGGAGATATTACTGTTTGTGCATTTACAATATTCATTGATTTTTGCCATTGAAAAACATGTTTTTCATATACCAGAAATGTTTGAAGCTACTGACTGAATGAAAGGAGCTGGCATCTCACTCTCTTTGAATCTTCTTTATCATGCTAGGATTAACAGGAAAAAGCTAAAAATTTCAGAATTGCAACGTGCAATGTGGAGATATTACTGTTTGTGCATTTACAATATTCATTGATTTTTGCCATTGAAAAACATGTTTTTCATATACCAGAAATGTTTGAAGCTACTGACTGAATGAAAGGAGCTGGCATCTCACTCTCTTTGAATCTTCTTTATCATGCTAGGATTAACAGGAAAAAGCTAAAAATTTCAGAATTGCACCGTGCAATGTGGAGATATTACTGTTTGTGCATTTACAATATTCATTGATTTTTGCCATTGAAAAACGTCCAGAAATGTTTGAAGCTACTGACTGAATGAAAGGAGCTGGCATCTCACTCTCTTTGAATCTTCTTTATCATGCTAGGATTAACAGGAAAAAGCTAAAAATTTCAGAATTGCACCGTGCAATGTGGAGATATTACTGTTTGTGCATTTACAATATTCATTGATTTTTGCCATTGAAAAACATGTTTTTCATATACCAGAAATGTTTGAAGCTACTGACTGAATGAAAGGAGCTGGCATCTCACTCTCTTTGAATCTTCTTTATCATGCTAGGATTAACAGGAAAAAGCTAAAAATTTCAGAATTGCACCGTGCAATGTGGAGATATTACTGTTTGTGCATTTACAATATTCATTGATTTTTGCCATTGAAAAACATGTTTTTCATATACCAGAAATGTTTGAAGCTACTGACTGAATGAAAGGAGCTGGCATCTCACTCTCTTTGAATCTTCTTTATCATGCTAGGATTAACAGGAAAAAGCTAAAAATTTCAGAATTGCACCGTGCAATGTGGAGATATTACTGTTTGTGCATTTACAATATTCATTGATTTTTGCCATTGAAAAACGTCCAGAAATGTTTGAAGCTACTGACTGAATGAAAGGAGCTGGCATCTCACTCTCTTTGAATCTTCTTTATCATGCTAGGATTAACAGGAAAAAGCTAAAAATTTCAGAATTGCACCGTGCAATGTGGAGAT
Organism: Phyllobates terribilis; assembly: GCF_046119375.1. Taxonomy (NCBI): domain Eukaryota; kingdom Metazoa; phylum Chordata; class Amphibia; order Anura; family Dendrobatidae; genus Phyllobates; species Phyllobates terribilis. The sequence goes on along the minus strand of NW_027368973.1, from coordinate 33,581 downwards.
ATTACTGTTTGTGCATTTACAATATTCATTGATTTTTGCCATTGAAAAACGTCCAGAAATGTTTGAAGCTACTGACTGAATGAAAGGAGCTGGCATCTCACTCTCTTTGAATCTTCTTTATCATGCTAGGATTAACAGGAAAAAGCTAAAAATTTCAGAATTGCACCGTGCAATGTGGAGATATTACTGTTTGTGCATTTACAATATTCATTGATTTTTGCCATTGAAAAACGTCCAGAAATGTTTGAAGCTACTGACTGAATGAAAGGAGCTGGCATCTCACTCTCTTTGAATCTTCTTTATCATGCTAGGATTAACAGGAAAAAGCTAAAAATTTCAGAATTGCACCGTGCAATGTGGAGATATTACTGTTTGTGCATTTACAATATTCATTGATTTTTGCCATTGAAAAACATGTTTTTCATATACCAGAAATGTTTGAAGCTACTGACTGAATGAAAGGAGCTGGCATCTCACTCTCTTTGAATCTTCTTTATCATGCTAGGATTAACAGGAAAAAGCTAAAAATTTCAGAATTGCACCGTGCAATGTGGAGATATTACTGTTTGTGCATTTACAATATTCATTGATTTTTGCCATTGAAAAACATGTTTTTCATATACCAGAAATGTTTGAAGCTACTGACTGAATGAAAGGAGCTGGCATCTCACTCTCTTTGAATCTTCTTTATCATGCTAGGATTAACAGGAAAAAGCTAAAAATTTCAGAATTGCACCGTGCAATGTGGAGATATTACTGTTTGTGCATTTACAATATTCATTGATTTTTGCCATTGAAAAACGTCCAGAAATGTTTGAAGCTACTGACTGAATGAAAGGAGCTGGCATCTCACTCTCTTTGAATCTTCTTTATCATGCTAGGATTAACAGGAAAAAGCTAAAAATTTCAGAATTGCACCGTGCAATGTGGAGATATTACTGTTTGTGCATTTACAATATTCATTGATTTTTGCCATTGAAAAACGTCCAGAAATGTTTGAAGCTACTGACTGAATGAAAGGAGCTGGCATCTCACTCTCTTTGAATCTTCTTTATCATGCTAGGATTAACAGGAAAAAGCTAAAAATTTCAGAATTGCACCGTGCAATGTGGAGATATTACTGTTTGTGCATTTACAATATTCATTGATTTTTGCCATTGAAAAACGTCCAGAAATGTTTGAAGCTACTGACTGAATGAAAGGAGCTGGCATCTCACTCTCTTTGAATCTTCTTTATCATGCTAGGATTAACAGGAAAAAGCTAAAAATTTCAGAATTGCACCGTGCAATGTGGAGATATTACTGTTTGTGCATTTACAATATTCATTGATTTTTGCCATTGAAAAACGTCCAGAAATGTTTGAAGCTACTGACTGAATGAAAGGAGCTGGCATCTCACTCTCTTTGAATCTTCTTTATCATGCTAGGATTAACAGGAAAAAGCTAAAAATTTCAGAATTGCACCGTGCAATGTGGAGATATTACTGTTTGTGCATTTACAATATTCATTGATTTTTGCCATTGAAAAACGTCCAGAAATGTTTGAAGCTACTGACTGAATGAAAGGAGCTGGCATCTCACTCTCTTTGAATCTTCTTTATCATGCTAGGATTAACAGGAAAAAGCTAAAAATTTCAGAATTGCACCGTGCAATGTGGAGATATTACTGTTTGTGCATTTACAATATTCATTGATTTTTGCCATTGAAAAACGTCCAGAAATGTTTGAAGCTACTGACTGAATGAAAGGAGCTGGCATCTCACTCTCTTTGAATCTTCTTTATCATGCTAGGATTAACAGGAAAAAGCTAAAAATTTCAGAATTGCACCGTGCAATGTGGAGATATTACTGTTTGTGCATTTACAATATTCATTGATTTTTGCCATTGAAAAACATGTTTTTCATATACCAGAAATGTTTGAAGCTACTGACTGAATGAAAGGAGCTGGCATCTCACTCTCTTTGAATCTTCTTTATCATGCTAGGATTAGCAGGAAAAAGCTAAAAATTTCAGAATTGCACCGTGCAATGTGGAGATATTACTGTTTGTGCATTTACAATATTCATTGATTTTTGCCATTGAAAAACGTCCAGAAATGTTTGAAGCTACTGACTGAATGAAAGGAGCTGGCATCTCACTCTCTTTGAATCTTCTTTATCATGCTAGGATTAACAGGAAAAAGCTAAAAATTTCAGAATTGCACCGTGCAATGTGGAGATATTACTGTTTGTGCATTTACAATATTCATTGATTTTTGCCATTGAAAAACATGTTTTTCATATACCAGAAATGTTTGAAGCTACTGACTGAATGAAAGGAGCTGGCATCTCACTCTCTTTGAATCTTCTTTATCATGCTAGGATTAACAGGAAAAAGCAAAAAATTTCAGAATTGCACCGTGCAATGTGGAGATATTACTGTTTGTGCATTTACAATATTCATTGATTTTTGCCATTGAAAAACGTCCAGAAATGTTTGAAGCTACTGACTGAATGATAGGAGCTGGCATCTCACTCTCTTTGAATCTTCTTTATCATGCTAGGATTAACAGGAAAAAGCAAAAAATTTCAGAATTGCACCGTGCAATGTGGAGATATTACTGTTTGTGCATTTACAATATTCATTGATTTTTGCCATTGAAAAACGTCCAGAAATGTTTGAAGCTACTGACTGAATGAAAGGAGCTGGCATCTCACTCTCTTTGAATCTTCTTTATCATGCTAGGATTAACAGGAAAAAGCTAAAAATTTCAGAATTGCACCGTGCAATGTGGAGATATTACTGTTTGTGCATTTACAATATTCATTGATTTTTGCCATTGAAAAACATGTTTTTCATATACCAGAAATGTTTGAAGCTACTGACTGAATGAAAGGAGCTGGCATCTCACTCTCTTTGAATCTTCTTTATCATGCTAGGATTAACAGGAAAAAGCTAAAAATTTCAGAATTGCACCGTGCAATGTGGAGATATTACTGTTTGTGCATTTACAATATTCATTGATTTTTGCCATTGAAAAACATGTTTTTCATATACCAGAAATGTTTGAAGCTACTGACTGAATGAAAGGAGCTGGCATCTCACTCTCTTTGAATCTTCTTTATCATGGTAGGATTAACAGGAAAAAGCTAAAAATTTCAGAATTGCACCGTGCAATGTGGAGATATTACTGTTTGTGCATTTACAATATTCATTGATTTTTGCCATTGAAAAACGTCCAGAAATGTTTGAAGCTACTGACTGAATGAAAGGAGCTGGCATCTCACTCTCTTTGAATCTTCTTTATCATGCTAGGATTAACAGGAAAAAGCTAAAAATTTCAGAATTGCACCGTGCAATGTGGAGATATTACTGTTTGTGCATTTACAATATTCATTGATTTTTGCCATTGAAAAACATGTTTTTCATATACCAGAAATGTTTGAAGCTACTGACTGAATGAAAGGAGCTGGCATCTCACTCTCTTTGAATCTTCTTTATCATGCTAGGATTAGCAGGAAAAAGCAAAAAATTTCAGAATTGCACCGTGCAATGTGGAGATATTACTGTTTGTGCATTTACAATATTCATTGATTTTTGCCATTGAAAAACGTCCAGAAATGTTTGAAGCTACTGACTGAATGAAAGGAGCTGGCATCTCACTCTCTTTGAATCTTCTTTATCATGCTAGGATTAACAGGAAAAAGCAAAAAATTTCAGAATTGCACCGTGCAATGTGGAGATATTACTGTTTGTGCATTTGCAATATTCATTGATTTTTGCCATTGAAAAACATGTTTTTCATATACCAGAAATGTTTGAAGCTACTGACTGAATGAAAGGAGCTGGCATCTCACTCTCTTTGAATCTTCTTTATCATGCTAGGATTAACAGGAAAAAGCTAAAAATTTCAGAATTGCACCGTGCAATGTGGAGATATTACTGTTTGTGCATTTACAATATTCATTGATTTTTGCCATTGAAAAACGTCCAGAAATGTTTGAAGCTACTGACTGAATGAAAGGAGCTGGCATCTCACTCTCTTTGAATCTTCTTTATCATGCTAGGATTAACAGGAAAAAGCTAAAAATTTCAGAATTGCACCGTGCAATGTGGAGATATTACTGTTTGTGCATTTACAATATTCATTGATTTTTGCCATTGAAAAACATGTTTTTCATATACCAGAAATGTTTGAAGCTACTGACTGAATGAAAGGAGCTGGCATCTCACTCTCTTTGAATCTTCTTTATCATGCTAGGATTAACAGGAAAAAGCTAAAAATTTCAGAATTGCACCGTGCAATGTGGAGATATTACTGTTTGTGCATTTACAATATTCATTGATTTTTGCCATTGAAAAACATGTTTTTCAATGGCAAAAATCAATGAATATTGTAAATGCACAAACAGTAATATCTCCACATTGCACGGTGCAATTCTGAAATTTTTTGCTTTTTCCTGCTAATCCTAGCATGATAAAGAAGATTCAAAGAGAGTGAGATGCCAGCTCCTTTCATTCAGTCAGTAGCTTCAAACATTTCTGGTATATGAAAAACATGTTTTTCAATGGCAAAAATCAATGAATATTGTAAATGCACAAACAGTAATATCTCCACATTGCACGGTGCAATTCTGAAATTTTTAGCTTTTTCCTGTTAATCCTAGCATGATAAAGAAGATTCAAAGAGAGTGAGATGCCAGCTCCTTTCATTCAGTCAGTAGCTTCAAACATTTCTGGACGTTTTTCAATGGCAAAAATCAATGAATATTGTAAATGCACAAACAGTAATATCTCCACATTGCACGGTGCAATTCTGAAATTTTTAGCTTTTTCCTGTTAATCCTAGCATGATAAAGAAGATTCAAAGAGAGTGAGATGCCAGCTCCTTTCATTCAGTCAGTAGCTTCAAACATTTCTGGTATATGAAAAACATGTTTTTCAATGGCAAAAATCAATGAATATTGTAAATGCACAAACAGTAATATCTCCACATTGCACGGTGCAATTCTGAAATTTTTAGCTTTTTCCTGTTAATCCTAGCATGATAAAGAAGATTCAAAGAGAGTGAGATGCCAGCTCCTTTCATTCAGTCAGTAGCTTCAAACATTTCTGGACGTTTTTCAATGGCAAAAATCAATGAATATTGTAAATGCACAAACAGTAATATCTCCACATTGCACGGTGCAATTCTGAAATTTTTAGCTTTTTCCTGTTAATCCTAGCATGATAAAGAAGATTCAAAGAGAGTGAGATGCCAGCTCCTTTCATTCAGTCAGTAGCTTCAAACATTTCTGGACGTTTTTCAATGGCAAAAATCAATGAATATTGTAAATGCACAAACAGTAATATCTCCACATTGCACGGTGCAATTCTGAAATTTTTAGCTTTTTCCTGCTAATCCTAGCATGATAAAGAAGATTCAAAGAGAGTGAGATGCCAGCTCCTTTCATTCAGTCAGTAGCTTCAAACATTTCTGGACATTTTTCAATGGCAAAAATCAATGAATATTGTAAATGCACAAACAGTAATATCTCCACATTGCACGGTGCAATTCTGAAATTTTTAGCTTTTTCCTGTTAATCCTAGCATGATAAAGAAGATTCAAAGAGAGTGAGATGCCAGCTCCTTTCATTCAGTCAGTAGCTTCAAACATTTCTGGTATATGAAAAACATGTTTTTCAATGGCAAAAATCAATGAATATTGTAAATGCACAAACAGTAATATCTCCACATTGCACGGTGCAATTCTGAAATTTTTAGCTTTTTCCTGTTAATCCTAGCATGATAAAGAAGATTCAAAGAGAGTGAGATGCCAGCTCCTTTCATTCAGTCAGTAGCTTCAAACATTTCTGGTATATGAAAAACATGTTTTTCAATGGCAAAAATCAATGAATATTGTAAATGCACAAACAGTAATATCTCCACATTGCACGGTGCAATTCTGAAATTTTTAGCTTTTTCCTGTTAATCCTAGCATGATAAAGAAGATTCAAAGAGAGTGAGATGCCAGCTCCTTTCATTCAGTCAGTAGCTTCAAACATTTCTGGACGTTTTTCAATGGCAAAAATCAATGAATATTGTAAATGCACAAACAGTAATATCTCCACATTGCACGGTGCAATTCTGAAATTTTTAGCTTTTTCCTGCTAATCCTAGCATGATAAAGAAGATTCAAAGAGAGTGAGATGCCAGCTCCTTTCATTCAGTCAGTAGCTTCAAACATTTCTGGACGTTTTTCAATGGCAAAAATCAATGAATATTGTAAATGCACAAACAGTAATATCTCCACATTGCACGGTGCAATTCTGAAATTTTTAGCTTTTTCCTGTTAATCCTAGCATGATAAAGAAGATTCAAAGAGAGTGAGATGCCAGCTCCTTTCATTCAGTCAGTAGCTTCAAACATTTCTGGTATATGAAAAACATGTTTTTCAATGGCAAAAATCAATGAATATTGTAAATGCACAAACAGTAATATCTCCACATTGCACGGTGCAATTCTGAAATTTTTAGCTTTTTCCTGTTAATCCTAGCATGATAAAGAAGATTCAAAGAGAGTGAGATGCCAGCTCCTTTCATTCAGTCAGTAGCTTCAAACATTTCTGGACGTTTTTCAATGGCAAAAATCAATGAATATTGTAAATGCACAAACAGTAATATCTCCACATTGCACGGTGCAATTCTGAAATTTTTAGCTTTTTCCTGTTAATCCTAGCATGATAAAGAAGATTCAAAGAGAGTGAGATGCCAGCTCCTTTCATTCAGTCAGTAGCTTCAAACATTTCTGGACGTTTTTCAATGGCAAAAATCAATGAATATTGTAAATGCACAAACAGTAATATCTCCACATTGCATGGTGCAATTCTGAAATTTTTAGCTTTTTCCTGTTAATCCTAGCATGATAAAGAAGATTCAAAGAGAGTGAGATGCCAGCTCCTTTCATTCAGTCAGTAGCTTCAAACATTTCTGGTATATGAAAAACATGTTTTTCAATGGCAAAAATCAATGAATATTGTAAATGCACAAACAGTAATATCTCCACATTGCACGGTGCAATTCTGAAATTTTTAGCTTTTTCCTGTTAATCCTAGCATGATAAAGAAGATTCAAAGAGAGTGAGATGCCAGCTCCTTTCATTCAGTCAGTAGCTTCAAACATTTCTGGACGTTTTTCAATCGCAAAAATCAATGAATATTGTAAATGCACAAACAGTAATATCTCCACATTGCACGGTGCAATTCTGAAATTTTTAGCTTTTTCCTGTTAATCCTAGCATGATAAAGAAGATTCAAAGAGAGTGAGATGCCAGCTCCTTTCATTCAGTCAGTAGCTTCAAACATTTCTGGTATATGAAAAACATGTTTTTCAATGGCAAAAATCAATGAATATTGTAAATGCACAAACAGTAATATCTCCACATTGCACGGTGCAATTCTGAAATTTTTAGCTTTTTCCTGTTAATCCTAGCATGATAAAGAAGATTCAAAGAGAGTGAGATGCCAGCTCCTTTCATTCAGTCAGTAGCTTCAAACATTTCTGGACGTTTTTCAATGGCAAAAATCAATGAATATTGTAAATGCACAAACAGTAATATCTCCACATTGCACGGTGCAATTCTGAAATTTTTAGCTTTTTCCTGTTAATCCTAGCATGATAAAGAAGATTCAAAGAGAGTGAGATGCCAGCTCCTTTCATTCAGTCAGTAGCTTCAAACATTTCTGGACGTTTTTCAATGGCAAAAATCAATGAATATTGTAAATGCACAAACAGTAATATCTCCACATTGCACGGTGCAATTCTGAAATTTTTAGCTTTTTCCTGTTAATCCTAGCATGATAAAGAAGATTCAAAGAGAGTGAGATGCCAGCTCCTTTCATTCAGTCAGTAGCTTCAAACATTTCTGGACGTTTTTCAATGGCAAAAATCAATGAATATTGTAAATGCACAAACAGTAATATCTCCACATTGCACGGTGCAATTCTGAAATTTTTAGCTTTTTCCTGTTAATCCTAGCATGATAAAGAAGATTCAAAGAGAGTGAGATGCCAGCTCCTTTCATTCAGTCAGTAGCTTCAAACATTTCTGGACGTTTTTCAATGGCAAAAATCAATGAATATTGTAAATGCACAAACAGTAATATCTCCACATTGCACGGTGCAATTCTGAAATTTTTAGCTTTTTCCTGTTAATCCTAGCATGATAAAGAAGATTCAAAGAGAGTGAGATGCCAGCTCCTTTCATTCAGTCAGTAGCTTCAAACATTTCTGGTATATGAAAAACATGTTTTTCAATGGCAAAAATCAATGAATATTGTAAATGCACAAACAGTAATATCTCCACATTGCACGGTGCAATTCTGAAATTTTTAGCTTTTTCCTGTTAATCCTAGCATGATAAAGAAGATTCAAAGAGAGTGAGATGCCAGCTCCTTTCATTCAGTCAGTAGCTTCAAACATTTCTGGACGTTTTTCAATGGCAAAAATCAATGAATATTGTAAATGCACAAACAGTAATATCTCCACATTGCACGGTGCAATTCTGAAATTTTTAGCTTTTTCCTGTTAATCCTAGCATGATAAAGAAGATTCAAAGAGAGTGAGATGCCAGCTCCTTTCATTCAGTCAGTAGCTTCAAACATTTCTGGTATATGAAAAACATGTTTTTCAATGGCAAAAATCAATGAATATTGTAAATGCACAAACAGTAATATCTCCACATTGCACGGTGCAATTCTGAAATTTTTAGCTTTTTCCTGTTAATCCTAGCATGATAAAGAAGATTCAAAGAGAGTGAGATGCCAGCTCCTTTCATTCAGTCAGTAGCTTCAAACATTTCTGGACGTTTTTCAATGGCAAAAATCAATGAATATTGTAAATGCACAAACAGTAATATCTCCACATTGCACGGTGCAATTCTGAAATTTTTAGCTTTTTCCTGTTAATCCTAGCATGATAAAGAAGATTCAAAGAGAGTGAGATGCCAGCTCCTTTCATTCAGTCAGTAGCTTCAAACATTTCTGGACGTTTTTCAATGGCAAAAATCAATGAATATTGTAAATGCACAAACAGTAATATCTCCACATTGCACGGTGCAATTCTGAAATTTTTAGCTTTTTCCTGTTAATCCTAGCATGATAAAGAAGATTCAAAGAGAGTGAGATGCCAGCTCCTTTCATTCAGTCAGTAGCTTCAAACATTTCTGGTATATGAAAAACATGTTTTTCAATGGCAAAAATCAATGAATATTGTAAATGCACAAACAGTAATATCTCCACATTGCACGGTGCAATTCTGAAATTTTTAGCTTTTTCCTGTTAATCCTAGCATGATAAAGAAGATTCAAAGAGAGTGAGATGCCAGCTCCTTTCATTCAGTCAGTAGCTTCAAACATTTCTGGACGTTTTTCAATGGCAAAAATCAATGAATATTGTAAATGCACAAACAGTAATATCTCCACATTGCACGGTGCAATTCTGAAATTTTTAGCTTTTTCCTGTTAATCCTAGCATGATAAAGAAGATTCAAAGAGAGTGAGATGCCAGCTCCTTTCATTCAGTCAGTAGCTTCAAACATTTCTGGTATATGAAAAACATGTTTTTCAATGGCAAAAATCAATGAATATTGTAAATGCACAAACAGTAATATCTCCACATTGCACGGTGCAATTCTGAAATTTTTAGCTTTTTCCTGTTAATCCTAGCATGAGAAAGAAGATTCAAAGAGAGTGAGATGCCAGCTCCTTTCATTCAGTCAGTAGCTTCAAACATTTCTGGACGTTTTTCAATGGCAAAAATCAATGAATATTGTAAATGCACAAACAGTAATATCTCCACATTGCACGGTGCAATTCTGAAATTTTTAGCTTTTTCCTGTTAATCCTAGCATGATAAAGAAGATTCAAAGAGAGTGAGATGCCAGCTCCTTTCATTCAGTCAGTAGCTTCAAACATTTCTGGACGTTTTTCAATGGCAAAAATCAATGAATATTGTAAATGCACAAACAGTAATATCTCCACATTGCACGGTGCAATTCTGAAATTTTTAGCTTTTTCCTGCTAATCCTAGCATGATAAAGAAGATTCAAAGAGAGTGAGATGCCAGCTCCTTTCATTCAGTCAGTAGCTTCAAACATTTCTGGACGTTTTTCAATGGCAAAAATCAATGAATATTGTAAATGCACAAACAGTAATATCTCCACATTGCACGGTGCAATTCTGAAATTTTTAGCTTTTTCCTGTTAATCCTAGCATGATAAAGAAGATTCAAAGAGAGTGAGATGCCAGCTCCTTTCATTCAGTCAGTAGCTTCAAACATTTCTGGTATATGAAAAACATGTTTTTCAATGGCAAAAATCAATGAATATTGTAAATGCACAAACAGTAATATCTCCACATTGCACGGTGCAATTCTGAAATTTTTAGCTTTTTCCTGTTAATCCTAGCATGATAAAGAAGATTCAAAGAGAGTGAGATGCCAGCTCCTTTCATTCAGTCAGTAGCTTCAAACATTTCTGGACGTTTTTCAATGGCAAAAATCAATGAATATTGTAAATGCACAAACAGTAATATCTCCACATTGCACGGTGCAATTCTGAAATTTTTAGCTTTTTCCTGTTAATCCTAGCATGATAAAGAAGATTCAAAGAGAGTGAGATGCCAGCTCCTTTCATTCAGTCAGTAGCTTCAAACATTTCTGGACGTTTTTCAATGGCAAAAATCAATGAATATTGTAAATGCACAAACAGTAATATCTCCACATTGCACGGTGCAATTCTGAAATTTTTAGCTTTTTCCTGTTAATCCTAGCATGATAAAGAAGATTCAAAGAGAGTGAGATGCCAGCTCCTTTCATTCAGTCAGTAGCTTCAAACATTTCTGGTATATGAAAAACATGTTTTTCAATGGCAAAAATCAATGAATATTGTAAATGCACAAACAGTAATATCTCCACATTGCACGGTGCAATTCTGAAATTTTTAGCTTTTTCCTGTTAATCCTAGCATGATAAAGAAGATTCAAAGAGAGTGAGATGCCAGCTCCTTTCATTCAGTCAGTAGCTTCAAACATTTCTGGACGTTTTTCAATCGCAAAAATCAATGAATATTGTAAATGCACAAACAGTAATATCTCCACATTGCACGGTGCAATTCTGAAATTTTTAGCTTTTTCCTGTTAATCCTAGCATGATAAAGAAGATTCAAAGAGAGTGAGATGCCAGCTCCTTTCATTCAGTCAGTAGCTTCAAACATTTCTGGTATATGAAAAACATGTTTTTCAATGGCAAAAATCAATGAATATTGTAAATGCACAAACAGTAATATCTCCACATTGCACGGTGCAATTCTGAAATTTTTAGCTTTTTCCTGTTAATCCTAGCATGATAAAGAAGATTCAAAGAGAGTGAGATGCCAGCTCCTTTCATTCAGTCAGTAGCTTCAAACATTTCTGGACGTTTTTCAATGGCAAAAATCAATGAATATTGTAAATGCACAAACAGTAATATCTCCACATTGCACGGTGCAATTCTGAAATTTTTAGCTTTTTCCTGTTAATCCTAGCATGATAAAGAAGATTCAAAGAGAGTGAGATGCCAGCTCCTTTCATTCAGTCAGTAGCTTCAAACATTTCTGGACGTTTTTCAATGGCAAAAATCAATGAATATTGTAAATGCACAAACAGTAATATCTCCACATTGCACGGTGCAATTCTGAAATTTTTAGCTTTTTCCTGTTAATCCTAGCATGATAAAGAAGATTCAAAGAGAGTGAGATGCCAGCTCCTTTCATTCAGTCAGTAGCTTCAAACATTTCTGGACGTTTTTCAATGGCAAAAATCAATGAATATTGTAAATGCACAAACAGTAATATCTCCACATTGCACGGTGCAATTCTGAAATTTTTAGCTTTTTCCTGTTAATCCTAGCATGATAAAGAAGATTCAAAGAGAGTGAGATGCCAGCTCCTTTCATTCAGTCAGTAGCTTCAAACATTTCTGGACGTTTTTCAATGGCAAAAATCAATGAATATTGTAAATGCACAAACAGTAATATCTCCACATTGCACGGTGCAATTCTGAAATTTTTAGCTTTTTCCTGTTAATCCTAGCATGATAAAGAAGATTCAAAGAGAGTGAGATGCCAGCTCCTTTCATTCAGTCAGTAGCTTCAAACATTTCTGGTATATGAAAAACATGTTTTTCAATGGCAAAAATCAATGAATATTGTAAATGCACAAACAGTAATATCTCCACATTGCACGGTGCAATTCTGAAATTTTTAGCTTTTTCCTGTTAATCCTAGCATGATAAAGAAGATTCAAAGAGAGTGAGATGCCAGCTCCTTTCATTCAGTCAGTAGCTTCAAACATTTCTGGACGTTTTTCAATGGCAAAAATCAATGAATATTGTAAATGCACAAACAGTAATATCTCCACATTGCACGGTGCAATTCTGAAATTTTTAGCTTTTTCCTGTTAATCCTAGCATGATAAAGAAGATTCAAAGAGAGTGAGATGCCAGCTCCTTTCATTCAGTCAGTAGCTTCAAACATTTCTGGTATATGAAAAACATGTTTTTCAATGGCAAAAATCAATGAATATTGTAAATGCACAAACAGTAATATCTCCACATTGCACGGTGCAATTCTGAAATTTTTAGCTTTTTCCTGTTAATCCTAGCATGATAAAGAAGATTCAAAGAGAGTGAGATGCCAGCTCCTTTCATTCAGTCAGTAGCTTCAAACATTTCTGGACGTTTTTCAATGGCAAAAATCAATGAATATTGTAAATGCACAAACAGTAATATCTCCACATTGCACGGTGCAATTCTGAAATTTTTAGCTTTTTCCTGTTAATCCTAGCATGATAAAGAAGATTCAAAGAGAGTGAGATGCCAGCTCCTTTCATTCAGTCAGTAGCTTCAAACATTTCTGGACGTTTTTCAATGGCAAAAATCAATGAATATTGTAAATGCACAAACAGTAATATCTCCACATTGCACGGTGCAATTCTGAAATTTTTAGCTTTTTCCTGTTAATCCTAGCATGATAAAGAAGATTCAAAGAGAGTGAGATGCCAGCTCCTTTCATTCAGTCAGTAGCTTCAAACATTTCTGGTATATGAAAAACATGTTTTTCAATGGCAAAAATCAATGAATATTGTAAATGCACAAACAGTAATATCTCCACATTGCACGGTGCAATTCTGAAATTTTTAGCTTTTTCCTGTTAATCCTAGCATGATAAAGAAGATTCAAAGAGAGTGAGATGCCAGCTCCTTTCATTCAGTCAGTAGCTTCAAACATTTCTGGACGTTTTTCAATGGCAAAAATCAATGAATATTGTAAATGCACAAACAGTAATATCTCCACATTGCACGGTGCAATTCTGAAATTTTTAGCTTTTTCCTGTTAATCCTAGCATGATAAAGAAGATTCAAAGAGAGTGAGATGCCAGCTCCTTTCATTCAGTCAGTAGCTTCAAACATTTCTGGTATATGAAAAACATGTTTTTCAATGGCAAAAATCAATGAATATTGTAAATGCACAAACAGTAATATCTCCACATTGCACGGTGCAATTCTGAAATTTTTAGCTTTTTCCTGTTAATCCTAGCATGAGAAAGAAGATTCAAAGAGAGTGAGATGCCAGCTCCTTTCATTCAGTCAGTAGCTTCAAACATTTCTGGACGTTTTTCAATGGCAAAAATCAATGAATATTGTAAATGCACAAACAGTAATATCTCCACATTGCACGGTGCAATTCTGAAATTTTTAGCTTTTTCCTGTTAATCCTAGCATGATAAAGAAGATTCAAAGAGAGTGAGATGCCAGCTCCTTTCATTCAGTCAGTAGCTTCAAACATTTCTGGACGTTTTTCAATGGCAAAAATCAATGAATATTGTAAATGCACAAACAGTAATATCTCCACATTGCACGGTGCAATTCTGAAATTTTTAGCTTTTTCCTGTTAATCCTAGCATGATAAAGAAGATTCAAAGAGAGTGAGATGCCAGCTCCTTTCATTCAGTCAGTAGCTTCAAACATTTCTGGTATATGAAAAACATGTTTTTCAATGGCAAAAATCAATGAATATTGTAAATGCACAAACAGTAATATCTCCACATTGCACGGTGCAATTCTGAAATTTTTAGCTTTTTCCTGTTAATCCTAGCATGATAAAGAAGATTCAAAGAGAGTGAGATGCCAGCTCCTTTCATTCAGTCAGTAGCTTCAAACATTTCTGGTATATGAAAAACATGTTTTTCAATGGCAAAAATCAATGAATATTGTAAATGCACAAACAGTAATATCTCCACATTGCACGGTGCAATTCTGAAATTTTTAGCTTTTTCCTGTTAATCCTAGCATGATAAAGAAGATTCAAAGAGAGTGAGATGCCAGCTCCTTTCATTCAGTCAGTAGCTTCAAACATTTCTGGACGTTTTTCAATGGCAAAAATCAATGAATATTGTAAATGCACAAACAGTAATATCTCCACATTGCACGGTGCAATTCTGAAATTTTTAGCTTTTTCCTGTTAATCCTAGCATGATAAAGAAGATTCAAAGAGAGTGAGATGCCAGCTCCTTTCATTCAGTCAGTAGCTTCAAACATTTCTGGACGTTTTTCAATGGCAAAAATCAATGAATATTGTAAATGCACAAACAGTAATATCTCCACATTGCACAGTGCAATTCTGAAATTTTTAGCTTTTTCCTGTTAATCCTAGCATGATAAAGAAGATTCAAAGAGAGTGAGATGCCAGCTCCTTTCATTCAGTCAGTAGCTTCAAACATTTCTGGTATATGAAAAACATGTTTTTCAATGGCAAAAATCAATGAATATTGTAAATGCACAAACAGTAATATCTCCACATTGCACGGTGCAATTCTGAAATTTTTAGCTTTTTCCTGTTAATCCTAGCATGATAAAGAAGATTCAAAGAGAGTGAGATGCCAGCTCCTTTCATTCAGTCAGTAGCTTCAAACATTTCTGGACGTTTTTCAATGGCAAAAATCAATGAATATTGTAAATGCACAAACAGTAATATCTCCACATTGCACGGTGCAATTCTGAAATTTTTAGCTTTTTCCTGTTAATCCTAGCATGATAAAGAAGATTCAAAGAGAGTGAGATGCCAGCTCCTTTCATTCAGTCAGTAGCTTCAAACATTTCTGGTATATGAAAAACATGTTTTTCAATGGCAAAAATCAATGAATATTGTAAATGCACAAACAGTAATATCTCCACATTGCACGGTGCAATTCTGAAATTTTTAGCTTTTTCCTGTTAATCCTAGCATGATAAAGAAGATTCAAAGAGAGTGAGATGCCAGCTCCTTTCATTCAGTCAGTAGCTTCAAACATTTCTGGTATATGAAAAACATGTTTTTCAATGGCAAAAATCAATGAATATTGTAAATGCACAAACAGTAATATCTCCACATTGCACGGTGCAATTCTGAAATTTTTAGCTTTTTCCTGTTAATCCTAGCATGATAAAGAAGATTCAAAGAGAGTGAGATGCCAGCTCCTTTCATTCAGTCAGTAGCTTCAAACATTTCTGGTATATGAAAAACATGTTTTTCAATGGCAAAAATCAATGAATATTGTAAATGCACAAACAGTAATATCTCCACATTGCACGGTGCAATTCTGAAATTTTTAGCTTTTTCCTGTTAATCCTAGCATGATAAAGAAGATTCAAAGAGAGTGAGATGCCAGCTCCTTTCATTCAGTCAGTAGCTTCAAACATTTCTGGACGTTTTTCAATGGCAAAAATCAATGAATATTGTAAATGCACAAACAGTAATATCTCCACATTGCACGGTGCAATTCTGAAATTTTTAGCTTTTTCCTGTTAATCCTAGCATGATAAAGAAGATTCAAAGAGAGTGAGATGCCAGCTCCTTTCATTCAGTCAGTAGCTTCAAACATTTCTGGACGTTTTTCAATGGCAAAAATCAATGAATATTGTAAATGCACAAACAGTAATATCTCCACATTGCACGGTGCAATTCTGAAATTTTTAGCTTTTTCCTGTTAATCCTAGCATGATAAAGAAGATTCAAAGAGAGTGAGATGCCAGCTCCTTTCATTCAGTCAGTAGCTTCAAACATTTCTGGACGTTTTTCAATGGCAAAAATCAATGAATATTGTAAATGCACAAACAGTAATATCTCCACATTGCACGGTGCAATTCTGAAATTTTTAGCTTTTTCCTGTTAATCCTAGCATGATAAAGAAGATTCAAAGAGAGTGAGATGCCAGCTCCTTTCATTCAGTCAGTAGCTTCAAACATTTCTGGTATATGAAAAACATGTTTTTCAATGGCAAAAATCAATGAATATTGTAAATGCACAAACAGTAATATCTCCACATTGCACGGTGCAATTCTGAAATTTTTAGCTTTTTCCTGTTAATCCTAGCATGATAAAGAAGATTCAAAGAGAGTGAGATGCCAGCTCCTTTCATTCAGTCAGTAGCTTCAAACATTTCTGGACGTTTTTCAATGGCAAAAATCAATGAATATTGTAAATGCACAAACAGTAATATCTCCACATTGCACGGTGCAATTCTGAAATTTTTAGCTTTTTCCTGTTAATCCTAGCATGATAAAGAAGATTCAAAGAGAGTGAGATGCCAGCTCCTTTCATTCAGTCAGTAGCTTCAAACATTTCTGGACGTTTTTCAATGGCAAAAATCAATGAATATTGTAAATGCACAAACAGTAATATCTCCACATTGCACGGTGCAATTCTGAAATTTTTAGCTTTTTCCTGTTAATCCTAGCATGATAAAGAAGATTCAAAGAGAGTGAGATGCCAGCTCCTTTCATTCAGTCAGTAGCTTCAAACATTTCTGGTATATGAAAAACATGTTTTTCAATGGCAAAAATCAATGAATATTGTAAATGCACAAACAGTAATATCTCCACATTGCACGGTGCAATTCTGAAATTTTTAGCTTTTTCCTGTTAATCCTAGCATGATAAAGAAGATTCAAAGAGAGTGAGATGCCAGCTCCTTTCATTCAGTCAGTAGCTTCAAACATTTCTTGGTATATGAAAACAGTTTTTCAATGGCAAAAATCAATGAATATTGTAAATGCACAAACAGTAATATCTCCACATTGCACGGTGCAATTCTGAAATTTTTAGCTTTTTCCTGTTAATCCTAGCATGATAAAGAAGATTCAAAGAGAGTGAGATGCCAGCTCCTTTCATTCAGTCAGTAGCTTCAAACATTTCTGGACGTTTTTCAATGGCAAAAATCAATGAATATTGTAAATGCACAAACAGTAATATCTCCACATTGCACGGTGCAATTCTGAAATTTTTAGCTTTTTCCTGTTAATCCTAGCATGATAAAGAAGATTCAAAGAGAGTGAGATGCCAGCTCCTTTCATTCAGTCAGTAGCTTCAAACATTTCTGGTATATGAAAAACATGTTTTTCAATGGCAAAAATCAATGAATATTGTAAATGCACAAACAGTAATATCTCCACATTGCACGGTGCAATTCTGAAATTTTTAGCTTTTTCCTGTTAATCCTAGCATGATAAAGAAGATTCAAAGAGAGTGAGATGCCAGCTCCTTTCATTCAGTCAGTAGCTTCAAACATTTCTGGACGTTTTTCAATGGCAAAAATCAATGAATATTGTAAATGCACAAACAGTAATATCTCCACATTGCACGGTGCAATTCTGAAATTTTTAGCTTTTTCCTGTTAATCCTAGCATGATAAAGAAGATTCAAAGAGAGTGAGATGCCAGCTCCTTTCATTCAGTCAGTAGCTTCAAACATTTCTGGTATATGAAAAACATGTTTTTCAATGGCAAAAATCAATGAATATTGTAAATGCACAAACAGTAATATCTCCACATTGCACGGTGCAATTCTGAAATTTTTAGCTTTTTCCTGTTAATCCTAGCATGATAAAGAAGATTCAAAGAGAGTGAGATGCCAGCTCCTTTCATTCAGTCAGTAGCTTCAAACATTTCTGGACGTTTTTCAATGGCAAAAATCAATGAATATTGTAAATGCACAAACAGTAATATCTCCACATTGCACGGTGCAATTCTGAAATTTTTAGCTTTTTCCTGCTAATCCTAGCATGATAAAGAAGATTCAAAGAGAGTGAGATGCCAGCTCCTTTCATTCAGTCAGTAGCTTCAAACATTTCTGGACGTTTTTCAATGGCAAAAATCAATGAATATTGTAAATGCACAAACAGTAATATCTCCACATTGCACGGTGCAATCTGAAATTTTAGCTTTTTCCTGTTAATCCTAGCATGATAAAGAAGATTCAAAGAGAGTGAGATGCCAGCTCCTTTCATTCAGTCAGTAGCTTCAAACATTTCTGGACGTTTTTCAATGGCAAAAATCAATGAATATTGTAAATGCACAAACAGTAATATCTCCACATTGCACGGTGCAATTCTGAAATTTTTAGCTTTTTCCTGTTAATCCTAGCATGATAAAGAAGATTCAAAGAGAGTGAGATGCAGCTCCTTTCATTCAGTCAGTAGCTTCAAACATTTCTGGTATATGAAAAACATGTTTTTCAATGGCAAAAATCAATGAATATTGTAAATGCACAAACAGTAATATCTCCACATTGCACGGTGCAATTCTGAAATTTTTAGCTTTTTCCTGTTAATCCTAGCATGATAAAGAAGATTCAAAGAGAGTGAGATGCCAGCTCCTTTCATTCAGTCAGTAGCTTCAAACATTTCTGGACGTTTTTCAATGGCAAAAATCAATGAATATTGTAAATGCACAAACAGTAATATCTCCACATTGCACGGTGCAATTCTGAAATTTTTAGCTTTTTCCTGTTAATCCTAGCATGATAAAGAAGATTCAAAGAGAGTGAGATGCCAGCTCCTTTCATTCAGTCAGTAGCTTCAAACATTTCTGGTATATGAAAACATGTTTTTCAATGGCAAAAATCAATGAATATTGTAAATGCACAAACAGTAATATCTCCACATTGCACGGTGCAATTCTGAAATTTTTAGCTTTTTCCTGTTAATCCTAGCATGATAAAGAAGATTCAAAGAGAGTGAGATGCCAGCTCCTTTCATTCAGTCAGTAGCTTCAAACATTTCTGGTATATGAAAAACATGTTTTTCAATGGCAAAAATCAATGAATATTGTAAATGCACAAACAGTAATATCTCCACATTGCACGGTGCAATTCTGAAATTTTTAGCTTTTTCCTGTTAATCCTAGCATGATAAAGAAGATTCAAAGAGAGTGAGATGCCAGCTCCTTTCATTCAGTCAGTAGCTTCAAACATTTCTGGACGTTTTTCAATGGCAAAAATCAATGAATATTGTAAATGCACAAACAGTAATATCTCCACATTGCACGGTGCAATTCTGAAATTTTTAGCTTTTTCCTGTTAATCCTAGCATGATAAAGAAGATTCAAAGAGAGTGAGATGCCAGCTCCTTTCATTCAGTCAGTAGCTTCAAACATTTCTGGACGTTTTTCAATGGCAAAAATCAATGAATATTGTAAATGCACAAACAGTAATATCTCCACATTGCACGGTGCAATTCTGAAATTTTTAGCTTTTTCCTGTTAATCCTAGCATGATAAAGAAGATTCAAAGAGAGTGAGATGCCAGCTCCTTTCATTCAGTCAGTAGCTTCAAACATTTCTGGTATATGAAAAACATGTTTTTCAATGGCAAAAATCAATGAATATTGTAAATGCACAAACAGTAATATCTCCACATTGCACGGTGCAATTCTGAAATTTTTAGCTTTTTCCTGCTAATCCTAGCATGATAAAGAAGATTCAAAGAGAGTGAGATGCCAGCTCCTTTCATTCAGTCAGTAGCTTCAAACATTTCTGGACGTTTTTCAATGGCAAAAATCAATGAATATTGTAAATGCACAAACAGTAATATCTCCACATTGCACGGTGCAATTCTGAAATTTTTAGCTTTTTCCTGTTAATCCTAGCATGATAAAGAAGATTCAAAGAGAGTGAGATGCCAGCTCCTTTCATTCAGTCAGTAGCTTCAAACATTTCTGGACGTTTTTCAATGGCAAAAATCAATGAATATTGTAAATGCACAAACAGTAATATCTCCACATTGCACGGTGCAATTCTGAAATTTTTAGCTTTTTCCTGTTAATCCTAGCATGATAAAGAAGATTCAAAGAGAGTGAGATGCCAGCTCCTTTCATTCAGTCAGTAGCTTCAAACATTTCTGGTATATGAAAAACATGTTTTTCAATGGCAAAAATCAATGAATATTGTAAATGCACAAACAGTAATATCTCCACATTGCACGGTGCAATTCTGAAATTTTTAGCTTTTTCCTGTTAATCCTAGCATGATAAAGAAGATTCAAAGAGAGTGAGATGCCAGCTCCTTTCATTCAGTCAGTAGCTTCAAACATTTCTGGTATATGAAAAACATGTTTTTCAATGGCAAAAATCAATGAATATTGTAAATGCACAAACAGTAATATCTCCACATTGCACGGTGCAATTCTGAAATTTTTAGCTTTTTCCTGTTAATCCTAGCATGATAAAGAAGATTCAAAGAGAGTGAGATGCCAGCTCCTTTCATTCAGTCAGTAGCTTCAAACATTTCTGGACGTTTTTCAATGGCAAAAATCAATGAATATTGTAAATGCACAAACAGTAATATCTCCACATTGCACGGTGCAATTCTGAAATTTTTAGCTTTTTCCTGTTAATCCTAGCATGATAAAGAAGATTCAAAGAGAGTGAGATGCCAGCTCCTTTCATTCAGTCAGTAGCTTCAAACATTTCTGGTATATGAAAAACATGTTTTTCAATGGCAAAAATCAATGAATATTGTAAATGCACAAACAGTAATATCTCCACATTGCACGGTGCAATTCTGAAATTTTTAGCTTTTTCCTGTTAATCCTAGCATGATAAAGAAGATTCAAAGAGAGTGAGATGCCAGCTCCTTTCATTCAGTCAGTAGCTTCAAACATTTCTGGACGTTTTTCAATGGCAAAAATCAATGAATATTGTAAATGCACAAACAGTAATATCTCCACATTGCACGGTGCAATTCTGAAATTTTTAGCTTTTTCCTGTTAATCCTAGCATGATAAAGAAGATTCAAAGAGAGTGAGATGCCAGCTCCTTTCATTCAGTCAGTAGCTTCAAACATTTCTGGAAAAAAACGTTTTTCAATGGCAAAAATCAATGAATATTGTAAATGCACAAACAGTAATATCTCCACATTGCACGGTGCAATTCTGAAATTTTTAGCTTTTTCCTGTTAATCCTAGCATGATAAAGAAGATTCAAAGAGAGTGAGATGCCAGCTCCTTTCATTCAGTCAGTAGCTTCAAACATTTCTGGTATATGAAAAACATGTTTTTCAATGGCAAAAATCAATGAATATTGTAAATGCACAAACAGTAATATCTCCACATTGCACGGTGCAATTCTGAAATTTTTAGCTTTTTCCTATTAATCCTAGCATGATAAAGAAGATTCAAAGAGAGTGAGATGCCAGCTCCTTTCATTCAGTCAGTAGCTTCAAACATTTCTGGTATATGAAAAACATGTTTTTCAATGGCAAAAATCAATGAATATTGTAAATGCACAAACAGTAATATCTCCACATTGCACGGTGCAATTCTGAAATTTTTAGCTTTTTCCTGTTAATCCTAGCATGATAAAGAAGATTCAAAGAGAGTGAGATGCCAGCTCCTTTCATTCAGTCAGTAGCTTCAAACATTTCTGGACGTTTTTCAATGGCAAAAATCAATGAATATTGTAAATGCACAAACAGTAATA
This sequence comes from Phyllobates terribilis, assembly GCF_046119375.1. NCBI lineage: Eukaryota > Metazoa > Chordata > Amphibia > Anura > Dendrobatidae > Phyllobates > Phyllobates terribilis. Next base: position 11,801 of record NW_027368973.1, on the reverse strand, counting down.
TCTCCACATTGCACGGTGCAATTCTGAAATTTTTAGCTTTTTCCTGTTAATCCTAGCATGATAAAGAAGATTCAAAGAGAGTGAGATGCCAGCTCCTTTCATTCAGTCAGTAGCTTCAAACATTTCTGGTATATGAAAAACATGTTTTTCAATGGCAAAAATCAATGAATATTGTAAATGCACAAACAGTAATATCTCCACATTGCACGGTGCAATTCTGAAATTTTTAGCTTTTTCCTGTTAATCCTAGCATGATAAAGAAGATTCAAAGAGAGTGAGATGCCAGCTCCTTTCATTCAGTCAGTAGCTTCAAACATTTCTGGTATATGAAAAACATGTTTTTCAATGGCAAAAATCAATGAATATTGTAAATGCACAAACAGTAATATCTCCACATTGCACGGTGCAATTCTGAAATTTTTAGCTTTTTCCTGTTAATCCTAGCATGATAAAGAAGATTCAAAGAGAGTGAGATGCCAGCTCCTTTCATTCAGTCAGTAGCTTCAAACATTTCTGGACGTTTTTCAATGGCAAAAATCAATGAATATTGTAAATGCACAAACAGTAATATCTCCACATTGCACGGTGCAATTCTGAAATTTTTAGCTTTTTCCTGTTAATCCTAGCATGATAAAGAAGATTCAAAGAGAGTGAGATGCCAGCTCCTTTCATTCAGTCAGTAGCTTCAAACATTTCTGGACGTTTTTCAATGGCAAAAATCAATGAATATTGTAAATGCACAAACAGTAATATCTCCACATTGCACGGTGCAATTCTGAAATTTTTAGCTTTTTCTGTTAATCCTAGCATGATAAAGAAGATTCAAAGAGAGTGAGATGCCAGCTCCTTTCATTCAGTCAGTAGCTTCAAACATTTCTGGTATATGAAAAACATGTTTTTCAATGGCAAAAATCAATGAATATTGTAAATGCACAAACAGTAATATCTCCACATTGCACGGTGCAATTCTGAAATTTTTAGCTTTTTCCTGTTAATCCTAGCATGATAAAGAAGATTCAAAGAGAGTGAGATGCCAGCTCCTTTCATTCAGTCAGTAGCTTCAAACATTTCTGGTATATGAAAAACATGTTTTTCAATGGCAAAAATCAATGAATATTGTAAATGCACAAACAGTAATATCTCCACATTGCACGGTGCAATTCTGAAATTTTTAGCTTTTTCCTGTTAATCCTAGCATGATAAAGAAGATTCAAAGAGAGTGAGATGCCAGCTCCTTTCATTCAGTCAGTAGCTTCAAACATTTCTGGTATATGAAAAACATGTTTTTCAATGGCAAAAATCAATGAATATTGTAAATGCACAAACAGTAATATCTCCACATTGCACGGTGCAATTCTGAAATTTTTAGCTTTTTCCTGTTAATCCTAGCATGATAAAGAAGATTCAAAGAGAGTGAGATGCCAGCTCCTTTCATTCAGTCAGTAGCTTCAAACATTTCTGGTATATGAAAAACATGTTTTTCAATGGCAAAAATCAATGAATATTGTAAATGCACAAACAGTAATATCTCCACATTGCACGGTGCAATTCTGAAATTTTTAGCTTTTTCCTGTTAATCCTAGCATGATAAAGAAGATTCAAAGAGAGTGAGATGCCAGCTCCTTTCATTCAGTCAGTAGCTTCAAACATTTCTGGTATATGAAAAAACATGTTTTTCAATGGCAAAAATCAATGAATATTGTAAATGCACAAACAGTAATATCTCCACATTGCACGGTGCAATTCTGAAATTTTTAGCTTTTTCCTGTTAATCCTAGCATGATAAAGAAGATTCAAAGAGAGTGAGATGCCAGCTCCTTTCATTCAGTCAGTAGCTTCAAACATTTCTGGTATATGAAAAACATGTTTTTCAATGGCAAAAATCAATGAATATTGTAAATGCACAAACAGTAATATCTCCACATTGCACGGTGCAATTCTGAAATTTTTAGCTTTTTCCTGTTAATCCTAGCATGATAAAGAAGATTCAAAGAGAGTGAGATGCCAGCTCCTTTCATTCAGTCAGTAGCTTCAAACATTTCTGGACGTTTTTCAATGGCAAAAATCAATGAATATTGTAAATGCACAAACAGTAATATCTCCACATTGCACGGTGCAATTCTGAAATTTTTAGCTTTTTCCTGTTAATCCTAGCATGATAAAGAAGATTCAAAGAGAGTGAGATGCCAGCTCCTTTCATTCAGTCAGTAGCTTCAAACATTTCTGGACGTTTTTCAATGGCAACAATCAATGAATATTGTAAATGCACAAACAGTAATATCTCCACATTGCACGGTGCAATTCTGAAATTTTTAGCTTTTTCCTGTTAATCCTAGCATGATAAAGAAGATTCAAAGAGAGTGAGATGCCAGCTCCTTTCATTCAGTCAGTAGCTTCAAACATTTCTGGATGAAAAACGTTTTTCAATGGCAAAAATCAATGAATATTGTAAATGCACAAACAGTAATATCTCCACATTGCACGGTGCAATTCTGAAATTTTTAGCTTTTTCCTGTTAATCCTAGCATGATAAAGAAGATTCAAAGAGAGTGAGATGCCAGCTCCTTTCATTCAGTCAGTAGCTTCAAACATTTCTGGTATATGAAAAACATGTTTTTCAATGGCAAAAATCAATGAATATTGTAAATGCACAAACAGTAATATCTCCACATTGCACGGTGCAATTCTGAAATTTTTTGCTTTTTCCTGTTAATCCTAGCATGATAAAGAAGATTCAAAGAGAGTGAGATGCCAGCTCCTTTCATTCAGTCAGTAGCTTCAAACATTTCTGGTATATGAAAAACATGTTTTTCAATGGCAAAAATCAATGAATATTGTAAATGCACAAACAGTAATATCTCCACATTGCACGGTGCAATTCTGAAATTTTTAGCTTTTTCCTGTTAATCCTAGCATGATAAAGAAGATTCAAAGAGAGTGAGATGCCAGCTCCTTTCATTCAGTCAGTAGCTTCAAACATTTCTGGACGTTTTTCAATGGCAAAAATCAATGAATATTGTAAATGCACAAACAGTAATATCTCCACATTGCACGGTGCAATTCTGAAATTTTTAGCTTTTTCCTGCTAATCCTAGCATGATAAAGAAGATTCAAAGAGAGTGAGATGCCAGCTCCTTTCATTCAGTCAGTAGCTTCAAACATTTCTGGACGTTTTTCAATGGCAAAAATCAATGAATATTGTAAATGCACAAACAGTAATATCTCCACATTGCACGGTGCAATTCTGAAATTTTTAGCTTTTTCCTGTTAATCCTAGCATGATAAAGAAGATTCAAAGAGAGTGAGATGCCAGCTCCTTTCATTCAGTCAGTAGCTTCAAACATTTCTGGTATATGAAAAACATGTTTTTCAATGGCAAAAATCAATGAATATTGTAAATGCACAAACAGTAATATCTCCACATTGCACGGTGCAATTCTGAAATTTTTAGCTTTTTCCTGTTAATCCTAGCATGATAAAGAAGATTCAAAGAGAGTGAGATGCCAGCTCCTTTCATTCAGTCAGTAGCTTCAAACATTTCTGGACGTTTTTCAATGGCAAAAATCAATGAATATTGTAAATGCACAAACAGTAATATCTCCACATTGCACGGTGCAATTCTGAAATTTTTAGCTTTTTCCTGTTAATCCTAGCATGATAAAGAAGATTCAAAGAGAGTGAGATGCCAGCTCCTTTCATTCAGTCAGTAGCTTCAAACATTTCTGGACGTTTTTCAATGGCAAAAATCAATGAATATTGTAAATGCACAAACAGTAATATCTCCACATTGCACGGTGCAATTCTGAAATTTTTAGCTTTTTCCTGTTAATCCTAGCATGATAAAGAAGATTCAAAGAGAGTGAGATGCCAGCTCCTTTCATTCAGTCAGTAGCTTCAAACATTTCTGGTATATGAAAAACATGTTTTTCAATGGCAAAAATCAATGAATATTGTAAATGCACAAACAGTAATATCTCCACATTGCACGGTGCAATTCTGAAATTTTTAGCTTTTTCCTGTTAATCCTAGCATGATAAAGAAGATTCAAAGAGAGTGAGATGCCAGCTCCTTTCATTCAGTCAGTAGCTTCAAACATTTCTGGACGTTTTTCAATGGCAAAAATCAATGAATATTGTAAATGCACAAACAGTAATATCTCCACATTGCACGGTGCAATTCTGAAATTTTTAGCTTTTTCCTGTTAATCCTAGCATGATAAAGAAGATTCAAAGAGAGTGAGATGCCAGCTCCTTTCATTCAGTCAGTAGCTTCAAACATTTCTGGTATATGAAAAACATGTTTTTCAATGGCAAAAATCAATGAATATTGTAAATGCACAAACAGTAATATCTCCACATTGCACGGTGCAATTCTGAAATTTTTAGCTTTTTCCTGTTAATCCTAGCATGATAAAGAAGATTCAAAGAGAGTGAGATGCCAGCTCCTTTCATTCAGTCAGTAGCTTCAAACATTTCTGGACGTTTTTCAATGGCAAAAATCAATGAATATTGTAAATGCACAAACAGTAATATCTCCACATTGCACGGTGCAATTCTGAAATTTTTAGCTTTTTCCTGTTAATCCTAGCATGATAAAGAAGATTCAAAGAGAGTGAGATGCCAGCTCCTTTCATTCAGTCAGTAGCTTCAAACATTTCTGGACGTTTTTCAATGGCAAAAATCAATGAATATTGTAAATGCACAAACAGTAATATCTCCACATTGCACGGTGCAATTCTGAAATTTTTAGCTTTTTCCTGTTAATCCTAGCATGATAAAGAAGATTCAAAGAGAGTGAGATGCCAGCTCCTTTCATTCAGTCAGTAGCTTCAAACATTTCTGGACGTTTTTCAATGGCAAAAATCAATGAATATTGTAAATGCACAAACAGTAATATCTCCACATTGCACGGTGCAATTCTGAAATTTTTAGCTTTTTCCTGTTAATCCTAGCATGATAAAGAAGATTCAAAGAGAGTGAGATGCCAGCTCCTTTCATTCAGTCAGTAGCTTCAAACATTTCTGGACGTTTTTCAATGGCAAAAATCAATGAATATTGTAAATGCACAAACAGTAATATCTCCACATTGCACGGTGCAATTCTGAAATTTTTAGCTTTTTCCTGTTAATCCTAGCATGATAAAGAAGATTCAAAGAGAGTGAGATGCCAGCTCCTTTCATTCAGTCAGTAGCTTCAAACATTTCTGGTATATGAAAAACATGTTTTTCAATGGCAAAAATCAATGAATATTGTAAATGCACAAACAGTAATATCTCCACATTGCACGGTGCAATTCTGAAATTTTTAGCTTTTTCCTGTTAATCCTAGCATGATAAAGAAGATTCAAAGAGAGTGAGATGCCAGCTCCTTTCATTCAGTCAGTAGCTTCAAACATTTCTGGACGTTTTTCAATGGCAAAAATCAATGAATATTGTAAATGCACAAACAGTAATATCTCCACATTGCACGGTGCAATTCTGAAATTTTTAGCTTTTTCCTGTTAATCCTAGCATGATAAAGAAGATTCAAAGAGAGTGAGATGCCAGCTCCTTTCATTCAGTCAGTAGCTTCAAACATTTCTGGACGTTTTTCAATGGCAAAAATCAATGAATATTGTAAATGCACAAACAGTAATATCTCCACATTGCACGGTGCAATTCTGAAATTTTTAGCTTTTTCCTGTTAATCCTAGCATGATAAAGAAGATTCAAAGAGAGTGAGATGCCAGCTCCTTTCATTCAGTCAGTAGCTTCAAACATTTCTGGTATATGAAAAACATGTTTTTCAATGGCAAAAATCAATGAATATTGTAAATGCACAAACAGTAATATCTCCACATTGCACGGTGCAATTCTGAAATTTTTAGCTTTTTCCTGTTAATCCTAGCATGATAAAGAAGATTCAAAGAGAGTGAGATGCCAGCTCCTTTCATTCAGTCAGTAGCTTCAAACATTTCTGGACGTTTTTCAATGGCAAAAATCAATGAATATTGTAAATGCACAAACAGTAATATCTCCACATTGCACGGTGCAATTCTGAAATTTTTAGCTTTTTCCTGTTAATCCTAGCATGATAAAGAAGATTCAAAGAGAGTGAGATGCCAGCTCCTTTCATTCAGTCAGTAGCTTCAAACATTTCTGGACGTTTTTCAATGGCAAAAATCAATGAATATTGTAAATGCACAAACAGTAATATCTCCACATTGCACGGTGCAATTCTGAAATTTTTAGCTTTTTCCTGTTAATCCTAGCATGATAAAGAAGATTCAAAGAGAGTGAGATGCCAGCTCCTTTCATTCAGTCAGTAGCTTCAAACATTTCTGGTATATGAAAAACATGTTTTTCAATGGCAAAAATCAATGAATATTGTAAATGCACAAACAGTAATATCTCCACATTGCACGGTGCAATTCTGAAATTTTTAGCTTTTTCCTGTTAATCCTAGCATGATAAAGAAGATTCAAAGAGAGTGAGATGCCAGCTCCTTTCATTCAGTCAGTAGCTTCAAACATTTCTGGACGTTTTTCAATGGCAAAAATCAATGAATATTGTAAATGCACAAACAGTAATATCTCCACATTGCACGGTGCAATTCTGAAATTTTTAGCTTTTTCCTGTTAATCCTAGCATGATAAAGAAGATTCAAAGAGAGTGAGATGCCAGCTCCTTTCATTCAGTCAGTAGCTTCAAACATTTCTGGACGTTTTTCAATGGCAAAAATCAATGAATATTGTAAATGCACAAACAGTAATATCTCCACATTGCACGGTGCAATTCTGAAATTTTTAGCTTTTTCCTGTTAATCCTAGCATGATAAAGAAGATTCAAAGAGAGTGAGATGCCAGCTCCTTTCATTCAGTCAGTAGCTTCAAACATTTCTGGTATATGAAAAACATGTTTTTCAATGGCAAAAATCAATGAATATTGTAAATGCACAAACAGTAATATCTCCACATTGCACGGTGCAATTCTGAAATTTTTAGCTTTTTCCTGTTAATCCTAGCATGATAAAGAAGATTCAAAGAGAGTGAGATGCCAGCTCCTTTCATTCAGTCAGTAGCTTCAAACATTACTGGACGTTTTTCAATGGCAAAAATCAATGAATATTGTAAATGCACAAACAGTAATATCTCCACATTGCACGGTGCAATTCTGAAATTTTTAGCTTTTTCCTGTTAATCCTAGCATGATAAAGAAGATTCAAAGAGAGTGAGATGCCAGCTCCTTTCATTCAGTCAGTAGCTTCAAACATTTCTGGACGTTTTTCAATGGCAAAAATCAATGAATATTGTAAATGCACAAACAGTAATATCTCCACATTGCACGGTGCAATTCTGAAATTTTTAGCTTTTTCCTGTTAATCCTAGCATGATAAAGAAGATTCAAAGAGAGTGAGATGGGGGGAGTGGCCTGAGCACAGGACGAGATGGCAGCTTGATCCTGAGCTCCCTGAGGGCTTCGCTTTAAAGCTACTTTTTAAGCAACAAAAAGAAGATTTTTTTTCAAAATTCTTATATAATTTGACTTCCTATCATTCAGGGATCATTTTGACACCAAAGAATCCCTGCTAACCCCATCAACCCTGGAGATGTTTTGTGCTCAGACATTTGGGTGAGGCTCAGAATCCACCATTGAAGTGACTCTGTAACGTGGCCCTACAGGATTGTGGACCCATTTATGCCCTTCTACCTCCGGACCCAGGATTACATCGTTTTATACCGGACTTAAGGACTACCAGCAGGCTTTATATGCAGCTGCGGTAAGTCCTGGTGAGCATTCCAGTCCCTGAGGCTGTGACGTGCCCCTTTAAGCTCACAGATCGGTGGGGGCACATATTTCTCTCACTTTATTTAACTGAACATTATATACTGGGCCCCCTGACTGTTGTCAGAGCTTATTTTTAACCCACGGGGTGGCACATTTTGGTTCTGGTTCTGACACCCAGGCGATCACTGGCGGCCCTTTTCTTGTTTCCAGTCACTCTGCGGCCCTTTTCTTGTTTCCAGTCACTCAGCAGCGCTGCTTTGAAGTGACTGGAATAGCAGTAAAGGTCTGCTCTGCTCTGCCTTTTACTTTGGGAGCGGGACCCTACAGCAGTTTCAGCTGTTCTCTCACCGGACCCAAGAAAGAAAAGAGAAGAGGGGACTGAGACCGGGACACCGGCGACAGCTTGGAAATCCCTGCCCTGCAATCAACTATCGTTACTTCACGGAGGTCCGGACCGGACCCGCAGGACCTTACTCTGTAAGAAAGAGGCGCTGCCACCTCCGGACCAAAGATTCCCAACCCCACTGGTCCCCGTGGATAAGACCCCTGCTGCCGACAAGGGACCGTGAGCCTAGCCTAGCCTGTACGACTCGGAGTTCAGGAGACTGAGACGGAGCGGGACTGCATACTGAATACTTCTGTACAGGTCAGATAAGCCCTGGCTGAAGCCGGGGCTTTTACCGGTTTCTGGGGGTCTGTTGCCGTGGTTCTGGGGCTGCCCCGGTGGTAACGGTGTCCCCTGGTGTCCCTGTGAAGCTGCTGCGTCCCTTTCCCCCCCCTCGGCTCACTGCCACCGCTGCTGTCTGCACCCGGCTCTCTCCTCTCCTTTGCGGCTGTTACCTGCACTCCGGGCTGTTCACATAGTAGCGGTCCCCCCTCCTCTGCTCCGGAGCCGGCATATCAGCTGTTCACTCTGATAACGAGCACTGCCGGTGTCCCCAAGTCCCCAGGTTCCATATAGTGGCGGCGGCATCCCTCTTCCCCCTGATAAGAAGCTGCTCCGCTCCCCCTGCTCCCAGCTGTTGAGTGTCGCCGGTGCCGAGGTCCGTTCTATATACCCCCGCTGTGCCGCTCTGCTGTGTATGTTTTTACGGTGTCTGGACCCTGCAGACCCCTGTGACTGCCTCCCCCTTCTGTGACAGCGCTGCTGCGCTTTGATTTTTGCCTCTGGTCCCCCGCTGCAGCAGCCCCGCTACCCTCCACTGTCACACACTTCCAATCAGCTGATATTCTTTGAATCTCCTGCCTCCTGCTGCGGCGTAGCTCAGCACTGCTGTCCATGGTGCTGATCAGATTCTCCTGCCCTCTGCTGCGGCGTCGCTCTGCACTGCTGTCCATGGTGCTGATTTGAGCTGCTGTCCATGGTGCTGATCTTGTATTGGTCTGAACTGCTGTCCATGGTGCTGAACTTATACCAGTCAATTTCTCCTGCCTCCTGCTGCAGCGTGGCTTTGAACTGCTGTCCATGGTGCTGATTCTATATTATTACTGATACAGAGGTTTATTAAACTCCAAACGGTGTAATATCATTTTGACTGCGAGACTTGACTCTGAGGGGAGGGGAGGGATAGGAGGATCTGTTTCTGCCCTCATATATATACCCTGTGACTACGCTACTTGATATATATATAACAGTTGGTGCCCATGGAACTCTACAGATTTGCAAGCCTCCATAATAATTAGTTTCATGTTAAGAAATATATGTGCCTTTTATTTTTATCCCTCAGGTCAATTTCATTATTTTTTTTGTTACTTTTGATGGTAATTTATATTTTAAGGATTGTATTTTAGGGGGTACATAATATTGCAGTTTTTAAGGGTATTGATTGCCTCTTGTTGGATTGATATTTGTTTAACGCAAATTTCTTCTAGCCATTGTTCCCAGTCATTTTGCAACCCTAAAGTCTTTTGTCCACCCTTTAGGTCAAATATTTCTAGTGTTATTTTAGTGTTTTTCTATATATATATACCCATAGGTCTGATATTTTATAATGGCGGCTAATAAAAAAAATACCCAAAAGTCTTTGGAAGCTCCCCTTAAAACTAGTGCGGTTAGAGCGAAGTCCTCCCAACGCTTTTCATTTTCAAACCCATCAGAAGATGCTGTTAATACTGTCAGTCCTCTTAAGTCCAGATCACCTCATAGAAATCCGGAAGACAGACTGAGTTCTAAAGTAAGCTCTCCCACCAAAGAATCTTCTAAAAGTCTATTATCTCCAAAACCACAGAGAATTCCTGATGCTAAACCTGCCCCTTCTATCGTAGTTAAAGAAAAAAAAGTGGAAGAGATGGATATTTCCATCTCATCAAAGAGAAGGGACCCAGGAGCCTGGAGTAACAAGTATTCTTCATTGGCTACGAGTTCGGAGGAGGAATCCTCGGACACGTCTCCTAATCCTAGTCCAGATAAGAGACGTGCTAAAAAGGACTTTTCCCCTTCGTCCCCAGACCCTACGCTTAGTGTCCCGGTCAAAATGCCCATTTCACAAGAGTTGGGAAATACCGACCTTGGTTCATATCTGGACAATCTTTTAAAGACAATTGACAGAAATATGAAACTGGGCTTCGAGAAACAGGTAGACACCATGAAATCTACTTTGGAAGCTTTTGGTCTTAAATTGGAGGAAAACACTAAAAGACTTGAAACGGTGGAGGGAAGGGTAGAGTCTGTCTCTTCTGATAATCTAGAAATTAAATCTGAGCTTAAAAGACTCAGATTAAAAGTTGCGGATTTGGAGGATAGGAGTAGGAGAAATAATTTGAAAATTAGAGGCATATCTGAGGATGTTTCTCCCTCAGATATCTCGGCTTTTCTCAAAGACTTATTTCACAAGACAATCCCATCCCTTTCTGAGCAGGATCTTATCATTGATAGGGCCCATCGCTTATTTCGTCCGACCTCCATTTCCTCGGATCTTCCTAGGGATGTAATAGCTAGGTTACATTTCTTCTCGACCAAAGAGAGAATCTTGAATTATATCAGGGAAAATAGGACTTTTCCAGAGCCTTTCTCGCACCTAAAAATCTTCTCCGATTTTTCCAAAGAAACCATGGATGCAAGAAGGTCATACAAATTGACCACAAATAGACTGAGGGATATGAATATCCCATATAGGTGGGGCTTTCCAGTAAAGTTGCTGATTTTCTTTAACCGGAAAACATTCACTCTTACAGATCCTGATGAAGGCCCTAAATTTTTTGATTTTATAAAAGACATTCCCTACAAAGTTACAAAGGCACCCCACCGCTGAAATGATAAACACTACTCCCTCGGGAGTCCTCTTTAAAAATAATCTCATTTTATCACCTCACCTAACATGCTATAATAAATTTATCATTCTTCTTTATATTTAGCCTTCATGGTTTGTCCACATTATTTTTCCCCCCAATCTGAGGGAGAACCTTTTCGGTGAAGGTTCCCTCAGGAGATTTTTTGATTCGTTTTTTTTTTCTTTTTCTTTGAATATTTGGTTATTGTTATTACTATCTTTGAATTAATATTAGAGATATTGTATTCCAGCTTTGATTGTCGGTTGATTTTATTTTTTGGGAATTTGTTGGACCAACTGACCCCTCTCCTTTTGACTTACTTTAATTATTAATTTACCTATGCCTATCAAGATCATCACCTATAATGTAAGAGGCCTAAACAGTCCCAATAAGAGATTCTCCCTTTGGAAGGAATTGGGTCATCTTGGTGCTGATGTTGCGTGTCTTCAGGAGACAAGGTTTGCCGAGGGAAAACACCCTACCTTCACCCACAAACGCTACCCTCATATATTTGAATCCACTAGCGACCGGAAAAAAGCCGGTGTAGCTACAGTGATCAGAGATTCTGTCCCATTTGAGTTTTTAGATCAGCATAGAGATGTCAATGGAAGGTTCCATATATTGCTCTGTAAACTGAATAATCATGAGTGCACTGTTGTTAACCTATACGCCCCAAATAAAAAGCAAATACCCTTTTTGAATAAGGTTTTTAGAAAGGTTGAAGAGGTTAGGAGAGGCGAATTGATTTTTTTGGGAGACTTCAACA